>NC_044054.1:31023985-31058985 GCF_902167405.1 Gadus morhua
TGGCTCTCTGGGTGGATCCACGACAACACCTGCAACCATAGCACCACACAACTGGGTTACTGTTTACTTCATCCAAAGCAATTTACAGTGAATACAGTGACAGGTTAAGGAGCAGGTAGGGGTTAGACAGTACAGAGACAGGTCATTAAGGAGCAGGTAGGGGTTAGACAGTACAGAGACAGGTCATTAAGGAGCAGGTTGGGGTTAGACAGTACAGAGACAGGTCATTAAGGAGCAGGTAGGGGTTAGACAGTACAGAGACAGGTCATTAAGGAGCAGGTAGGGGTTAGACAGTACAGAGACAGGTCATTAAGGAGCAGGTAGGGGTTAGACAGTACAGAGAAAGGTCATTAAGGAGCAGGTAGGGGTTAGACAGTACAGAGACAGGTCATTAAGGAGCAGATAGGAGTTAGGGGGCATCTTGCTCTAGGATACCTACAGGTAGACAGTGGACTTTAGGGATTGAAGCCAGAACCTTTGGACTGGGTCAAACATCCTAAAGACTCCCAAATACTTGTTGAGATGCTATGGGTGCCAAAATAGCCGGTTTGCGATCCAAACAAAGGGCTACCCTGGGCCCCTACGGCCGCGGTGTGGGCCGGGAGCCCAGTGGAGGGGTCCGGGTACTCACGGGGATCCGACCTTTGGCCCGGAAGGCGGCCACCCTCCTGATGTCCTCGTCGGGGATGTTGACCGGCACGGCCAGGGAGGAGGGGTAGGTGTCACACAGCTCGTAGTGGTCGTTGGCCTTCGTCACACGCCAGCTCTCGTTGGGGATGCCCTGGGGAGAGGAGAACAGTCTGAGGGTGGAGTATAGAACACGGTCTGAGGGGTGGAGTAAAGAATACAGTCTGAAGGGTGGAGTTAGAGTACAGTCTGAGGGTGGAGTATAGAACACAGTCTGAGGGGTGGAGTATAGAACACAGTCTGAAGGGTGGAGTATAGAGTACAGTCTGAAGGGTGGAGTATAGAGTACAGTCTGATGGGTGGAGTATAGAGTACAGTCTGAAGGGTGGAGTAGAGAGTACAGTCTGATGGGTGGAGTATAGAGTACAGTCTGATGGGTGGAGTATAGAGTACAGTCTGATGGGTGGAGTATAGAGTACAGTCTGAAGGGTGGAGTAGAGAGTACAGTCTGATGGGTGGAGTATAGAGTACAGTCTGATGGGTGGAGTATAGAGTACAGTCTGATGGGTGGAGTAGAGAGTACAGTCTGATGGGTGGAGTATAGAGTACAGTCTGATGGGTGGAGTATAGAGTACAGTCTGAAGGGTGGAGTATAGAGTACAGACTGAGGGGTGGAGTATAGAACACAGTCTGATGGGTGGAGTAGAGAGTACAGTCTGATGGGTGGAGTATAGAGTACAGTCTGATGGGTGGAGAATAGAGTACAGTCTGAAGGGTGGAGTATAGAACACAGCCTGAGGGGTGGAGTAAAGAGCACAGTATCTCAGGTGGAGTATAGAACACAGTCTGAGGGGTGGAGTAAAGAGTACAGACTGAAGGATGGAGTATAGAATACAGTCTGACCTGGTGGAGTATAAAAACCCTTACTAGAGTACTAGTGTCCTCTAGTGTGGACCAGGACCAGGTTACTTCAGCCCTCACTAGATGAAGTACATGTGTCCCGTGTGGACCAGGAACCTTCACCCCTTCACACTTGGACCAGGAACCTTCACCCCTTCACACTTGGACCAGGTACCTGTCTCTTGTACTCAGCGATAGCGTCGTAAACCTTCCATCCGTTCTCCGGGAACACCTGACCGTATTCAAATGCAAAGATTGGCTGAGGGAGAGAGAGAAGCCTCTTAGTATTATGTACATCTTCCTTGTTTAATCTTTCATTTTTTTGAAACGTAAATGTGTACTTTCCATGCCAAAAGAGCTCCTAAATAATTTAAGGGAGGGTGAGCGATAGAGAAAAACAAACACAGATAGATAGACAGACTCTGGGGTCTACTCACCAGCCCGTTGGAAACTGGGAACGCGTATTTCATAAGGACTTCAAAGATGGACTTCTTCAGAGCGTCCTCCGACTGTTTGTGAGCGAAGCGTAGATTTCTCATGTCCTGGTGAAGACAGAGAACTTAGTAAGTGATCAGTAGTAGTTCACTGAGTGATCAGTAGTAGTTCACTGAGTGATTAGTAGTAGTTCACTGAGTGATCAGTAGTAGTTCACTGAGTGATCAGTAGTAGTACACCGAGTGATCAGTAGTAGTTCACCGAGTGATCAGTAGTAGTTCACTGAGTGATTAGTAGCAGTTCACTGAGTGATAATTAGGAGTTCACCGATCGATTAGTAGTAGAAAGAAGTGGTTAGCAGCTTTTCACTAACTCATGGCAAATACAAATCATGAGTCTGTTTGTAAATACAGAACCTTTATCTGACATTTCAACCTTTCAAATCTTTTTTTAATTCAAATATCAATAACTAAATAATCCATCAATGTCCTGTGACCCCATCTGAACCTCAGGGTCCCCAATAGGTCGCGCCCTCCTGGGGGAACCCCGGTATGAAAGTGATGACATCATGATGCAGTGTAGGTGGGGTACCCCTGTCCTAGAGTGATGTCATCTGTAGGGGGGGTACCCCTGTCCTAGAGTGATGTCATCTGTAGGGGGGGTACCCCTGTCCTACAGTGATGTCATCTGTAGGGGGGGTACCCCTGTCCCACAGTGATGTCATCACAGTGTATTATAGAAGGGGGTACCCCTGTCCTAGAGTGATGTCATCACAGTGTAGTGTAGGGGGGGGTCCAATTGTCCCACAGTGATGTCATCACAGTGTAGTGTAGGTGGGTTCCCCACAGTATGTATGGGACATTATCGCTTATCCAGTAGCTCCGTGCGTGTTGCGTTGTTTTTAGTAATTTAAGTAATTTAAGTGTGTTTTTGTAAACTTTTAATTCTTTTATAAACTATTTATATGTGTAGATCTATATATATATATATATATATATGGATAGGGAGAAACTGCTTTCACTCCAAACAATGGGACGTAACGGCTTTTTCCGTCGGTAGTATCACCGCCGTTTGTCTGGCGCTGGAACAGCAGATGATACGAAGGATGGACGGAGAGTCAGTCAACCTATTGGAACCCAATACGGGGATTGCAATTTATACCCTTTATGGGGATCCGCAATTTAAATACAAGGATAGATCGTAATAATATAATCAGCACAAATCTATATCTATATATATATATATATATATATATAGTGATATATATCAAATTGTGTGAGTGTTTAAATATGGTCGCTAGTGTTTACATGTGGTCGATAGTGTTTAAATATGGTCGATAGTGTTTAAATGTGGTCGATAGTGTTTAAATGTGGGCGATAGGGTTTAAATGTGGGCGATAGTGTTTAAATGTGGGCGATGGTGTTTAAATGTGGGCGATGGTGTTTAAATGTGGGCGATAGGGTTTAAATGTGGTCGATAGTATTTGAATGTGGTCGATAGCGTGTAAATATGGTTGATAGTGTTTAAATATGGTCGATAGTGTTTGAATGTGGTCGATAGTGTTTAAATGTGGTGGATAGTGTTTAAATATGGTTGATAGTGTTTAAATATGGTCTATAGTGTTTAATTGTGGGCGATAGTGTTTAAATGTGGTCGATAGTGTTTGAATGTGGTCGATAGTGTTTAAATATGGTTGATAGGGTTTAAATGTGGTCGATAGGGTTTAAATATGGTCGATAGTGTTTAAATGTGGTCGATAGTGTTTAAATATGGTCGATAGTTTAAATGTGGTCGTTAGTTTAAATGTGGTCGATAGTGTTTGAATATGGTCGAGAGGGGTTTACATGTTTAAATGTGGTTGATAGGGTTTACATGTTTAAATGTGGTCGATAGTGTTTAAATGTGGTTGATAGTGTTTAAATGTGGTCGATAGGGTTAACATGTTTAAATGTGGTCGATAGTGTTTAATTGTGGTCGATAGTGTTTAAATGTGGTCGATAGGGTTTAAATGTGGTCAATAGGGTTTACATGTTTAAATGTGGTCGATAGTGTTTATATATGGTCGATAGGGTTTACATGTGGTCCATAGTGTTTAAATGTGGTCCATAGTGTTTAAATGTGGGCGATAGTGTTTAAATGTGGTCGATAGGGTTTACGTGTGGTCCATAGTGTTTAAATATGGGTGATAATGTTTAAATGTGGGCGATAGTGTTTACATGTGGTCGATATTGTTTAAATGTGATCGATAGTGTTAAATGTTCTTTTCCCTCACTCCACCTCATCCCTAACTCTCAAGCTGGTGTGTAGTGAGCGTTCTGGCACCGATTGGCTGCCGTGCATCACCCAAGTGGGTGCTACATATTGGTGGTGGTTAGTGAGGTCCCCCCTCTTCACTTTAGGCGTCTTTGAGTGTTATTAATTATTATTATTCTTCATGTTTAACCTCCGTTTTCCTTTTATTCCTAGTCTGTTTTACATAGTTTTGAATGATGACTATATGCTCTGTAAGGTGACCTTGGGTGTCTTGAAAGGCGCCTCTAAATTAAATGTATTATTATTATTATTATTACAGTATAGTCTAGAGAACCCCCTAGAGTCTAGGGGGTTCTCCCCTGTCCCACAGCGATGTCATCACAGTGCGGTGTAGGGGGGTTACCCCTGTCCTAGAGTGATGTCATCACAGTGCGGTGTGGGGGGGGGGGGTTGTCCTCCAGTACCTTGCAGACCAGACCGTAGGACACGTCTCCCCGACTGGACGCTCCGCCGATCTTCTCCACGCGGCTCACCACGCCAAGCGGCAGGTCCAGCACGAACACCGGCTCCTGGGAACCCCCAGAGACCCCATCTGTGATAAGGCTTTACCTATCTGTCATAATGCTTTACCTGTCTGTCATAAGGCTTTACCTGTCTGTCATAAGGCTTTACCCATCTGTCATAAGGCTTTACCTGTCTGTCATAAGGCTTTACCTATCTGTCATAAGGCTTTACCTATCTGTCATAAGGCTTTACCTATCTGTCATAAGGCTTTACCTATCTGTCATAAGGCTTTACCCATCTGTCATAAGGCTTTACCTATCTGTCATAAGGCTTTACCTGTCCGTCATAAGGCTTTACCTATCTGTCATAAGGCTTTACCTATCTGTCATAAGGCTTTACCTGTCTGTCATAAGGCTTTACCTATCTGTCATAAGGCTTTACCTATCTGTCATAAGGCTTTACCTATCTGTCATAATGCTTTACCTATCTGTCATAAGGCTTTACCTATCTGTCATAAGGCTTTACCTATCTGTCATAATGCTTTACCTATATGTCATAAGGCTTTACCTATCTGTCATAAGGCTTTACCTATCTGTCATAAGGCTTTACCTATCTGTCATAAGGCTTTACCTATCTGTCATAAGGCTTTACCTATCTGTCATAAGGCTTTACCTATCTGTCATAAGGCTTTAGCTATCTGTCATAAGGCTTTACCTATCTGTCATAAGGCTTTACCTATCTGTCATAAGGCTTTAGCTATCTGTCATAAGCAGTGCTTAATTTGAGGGGGAGCAAGGGGGAGCGCGCTCCGGAAGCTCTGACGTGCGCTCCGCCAGCTGGATCTGGAGTATGTGTGTGTGTGTGTGTGTGTGTGTGTGTGTGTGTGTGTGTGTGTGTGTGTGTGTGTGTGTGTGTGTGTGTGTGTGTGTGTGTGTGTGTGTGTGTGGGGCTAATACTGTGTGCATGTGTGTGTTTTGTTCAGATGTGCAGCAAGAGAGTTACTGCGAGGAGTTAGCGAAAGTGGCTGCGGAGAAGAGGGGCAAGAAGGCCAAAATGAACTTTATTATTATTATGGTTTTTGTGGTATTCTGGTATTGTTCTGGTTAATAATATGTATCCATTTGTTTTTTCTACTCATCCTCAGCGCTCCGGGAGCTCCCACTTGACAAATTAAGCACTGGTCATAAGGCTTTACCTATCTGTAATACCTTATTATTAAAGATAGGTAAAGCATAAATACAGGTTGATACTTTATCCATCTGTAATAATGCTTTATCTATCTGTAATACTTTATTATTAAAGATAGGCAAAGCATTAATACAGATTGATACTTTATCAATCTTTTTCAACAATTTCCCCCCGGGGATCAATAAGGTATTTCTGATTCTGATTCTGGTTTATCCATCTGTATTAATGCTTTACCAATCTTTAATACTTTATTATTAAAGATAGGTAAAGCATTAATGCAGATTGATACTTTATCTATCTGTATTAATGCTTTATCCATCTTTAATAATACTTTATCCCTTTCTATTAATGCTTGTTCTATCTTATAAATACTTTATCATCTTTATTAATACCGTCTTCCAGGAAATGATTCACTTCCCTCGAGAGCTGCAGCCAACCATGTATCCATCAGACTTTATTTATAAAGAGCTTTTTGTGCAACAAAAAAATATATATATCCAAAGTGCAAAACATGGAAGCAACACAACAAGAACTAGAAACTAGTTTAAAATAACAGAACACACCTGAGAACCACAGAGTGACATTCGAGAGGTGGAATTCAACAGAATGAAGTATGCACTGTATGTGACTAAAGAAAGCAAAGCTCAAAAGGGTGAAACGTTGTCATGTTGCTCTCACCTGGTCCATGCACCTGAAGAACAGCCGGTAGTTGGTCACGTTCACCGTGCCTCGCAGAGGCCCCCGGAACGGACAGATGTACATCACCTCTTTGGCTGTCAGGAGGTGAGACCAACACGAGGTCATGGTGACGTCATCACTCACTCATTCAGAGAAGGGAATGGACCTACTATGTTGTGATTTCGCGAGACAGTGAACAGAAGAAGAAGAGTGCCACTCACCGACATCTACGACAGTTTCGCCTGGAAGTAACTGTGGCTCTTCTTTACACTCGTTGGGTATCTGCTGACAACACAACAAGCCTTAAAGCAGTGCCTCTCTCTGACTTCAAGTCAGAGCTTGATAGACGTAGGAACCTTAAGACCCTGTCTGCAGGACTACAGTCACTCACCTTGATCTGGGCTTTCGGTCGGACCTGAACGCAAACACAGTTACCCAACAGAGGTTAGATAAAAGATTTTAAAAAAACATACAAACATATCTGGACAGGATATAACATTTAAAAAGATATGCAATATAAATATAAAATCACAAAAACAGATGGATGAATTACTAAATGGCTAGGATGTACAAATACCAGGTTGATAGAGACATGTGTAGTAGTCTAGTAGTAGTTTAGTTTTAGTTTAGTAGTTGTCAAGTAGTAGTTTGGTAGTAATCTAGTAGTTTATTAGTGAGCGACCAACCTTGAGCTCCGGGGAGAGCTCCGCGGAGGTGCTCACCGAGTCCGAGGACATGGCTGAGGGGGGCTTCGTCTGGGCGGAGCGGTCGGAGCGGGAGGTCGAGGTACTGCTGTAGGAAAACACACAGTCATGCACGACCCTTTAGCCTGCAGGAAGTGACAATATCGCAACAATTTGGGAGTTATTTCTCAATTCAACCGAATCGTTTTGTTCTTAAATCAACTTAAGGAGGTTTGCACAGGACAATGAGTTAAGCGGATAATTATACAGTGTTATGAGGTGTGGTTGAGAGACTTAGGTCATACAAAGTCAATATGTGAAGTAAACCCGCAGGCATTATTATTAATAATGATACAACTCTTTGGTGTGTACACCACAGTAGCAAACTCTTGCAAGTCTGAAAATAAAGGTTTTTCCGTAGTTCAGTAAATCTTTTTCTACCTGGAAAGTGAATCCACACTGGCTTGTCGGGAGGAGGACCTCTTGGATCCCAGACTGTCCATACTGCCGCTCTTCTCCATGTCTAACACCTCAACATGCACACATCTAGAAGGGTAAGGTTATTGAATGAAGCGATCCGGAAAGTAAGGAGAATATCCACAGCGAACTGTTCAACATCCGCAGGGAGAGGATAATCCCGAGGCAAAATAGGAAGCTGCCATCTTCTACTCCCAGCCCACAACAATGACGGCATTGGGGATGTCGCCCCCTGCTGGTAGAGGATCAGAATACACTGAACCCAGGCCTGACCACGACCTCACCCACCTTCTGCTACTAAAGACCATACCATATCACACCCGACCATAACCCCACCTACTGCAAAGGACCATAATGCACCCTACCTTAACCCCAGCTGCTGCTAACAACCATAATGGACCCCACCTGCTGCTAAGGACAACACGCCCCACCCTAACTCCACCACGTAGACCATAACACACCCCACCCTAACCCCGTCACCTAGAGACCATAACACACCCACCCTAACCCCGTCACCTAGACCATGACACCGTATCCTAACCCCGTCACCTAGACCATGACACCGTATCCTAACCCCGTCACCTAGACCATAACACACCCACCCTAACCCCGTCACCTAGACCATAACACACCCGTCCTAACCCCGTCACCTAGACCATAACACACCCACCCTAACCCCATCACCTAGAGACCATAACACACCCACCCTAACCCCGTCACCTAGACCATAACACACCCACCCTAACCCCGTCACCTAGACCATAACACACCCCACCCTAACTCCATCACCTAGACCATAACACACCCCAGCCTAACCCCGTCACCTAGAGACCATAACACACCCACCCTAACCCCGTCACCTAGACCATAACACACCCACCCTAACCCCGTCACTAGACCATAACACACCCCACCACCTAGAGACTATAACACACCCACCCTAACCCCGTCAGTAGACCATAACACACGCACCCTAACCCCGTCACCTAGACCATAACACACCCACCCTAACCCCGTCACTAGACCATAACACACCCCACCACCTAGAGACTATAACACACCCACCCTAACCCCGTCAGTAGACCATAACACACGCACCCTAACCCCGTCACTAGACCATAACACACCCACCCTAACCCCGTCACCTAGACCATAACACACCCACCCTAACCCCGTCACCTAGACCATAACACACCCACCCTAACCCCGTCACTAGACCATAACACACCCCACCCTAACTCCATCACCTAGACCATAACACACCCACCCTAACCCCGTCACCTAGAGACCATTACATCCCATCCTAACCCCATAACATAACTTAGTCCTGTATCGATGCATTGCGTGTCTCAACAGGAGGCGATCAAAAAGAAAGCACGACATTCAAAAGACACAAATCCTGTTTATTGTAATGAGTTAAAAACAGAACAGGCAGAAGTACTCGAGCTCAAAAACAAAAAAAGTCATCTTCAAACAAAAAGTCATCTTTTAAAGTCCTAGAGAGCCCGTCAGTGACAGACCTCACTCCGTGGGTTTATATACAATGTGTCCGTACAGAGAGTTGTGACGTCAGGGCGTGAGGGGTCCGCTGGGAGGAGGGGGGGGGGGGGTCCGCTCCTCT
Organism: Gadus morhua; assembly: GCF_902167405.1. NCBI lineage: Eukaryota > Metazoa > Chordata > Actinopteri > Gadiformes > Gadidae > Gadus > Gadus morhua. The sequence goes on from NC_044054.1 coordinate 31,033,352, forward strand.
ACTTGACGTACTTCTCCATGAACTTCTTGTGGAACTCGGAGCGCAGCGTGTCGTTGATGAAGCGCTTTTCCTTCCTGGCCTCCTCCACCCCTTTGGCGCAGTTCTTGAAAACCACGTCGTCGTCCCACCTGAGGAAACAAAACACCACGAGAGGTCATGAGGTATTCTGAAACAACAACAACAACAACAACACCACCACCACCACCGGCCCGGGACCAATAGTACGAGCGGTTCTGGTAAACGCTACCACTGGTATGAGTGGTCCTGATACACGCTGGTACCACTGGTATGAGTGGTCCTGATACACGCTGGTACCACTGGTATGAGTGGTCCTGATACACGCTGGTACCACTGGTATGAGTGGTCCTGATACACGCTGGTACCACTGGTATGAGTGGTCCTGATACACGCTGGTACCACTGGTATGAGTGGTCCTGATACACGCTGGTACCACTGGTATGAGTGGTCCTGATACACGCTGGTACCACTGGTATGAGCGGTCCTGATGAACATCAGTACCACTGGTATGAGCGGTCCTGATACACGCTGGTACCACAGGTATGAGCGGTCCTGATACACGCTGGTACCACTGGTATGAGCGGTCCTGATACACGCTGGTACCACTGGTATGAGCGGTCCTGATGAACATCAGTACCACTGGTATGAGCGGTCCTGATACACGCTGGTACCACTGGTATGAGCGGTCCTGCTGGTTTGAGTGGTCCTGAAAAACACTGGTACCAGTAGTCCTGATAAACGGAGCCAGTGGGAGCCCTACCTCCTCTTGACGCTGAAGGCGGCAGGGTTCTGAGGCTGGACGGGCTGAGGCTGTCCCGCCAGGTTGATCAGAGGATTCCCACTCAGGATGTTCTCCATCCGGATCCTCTCCTCCTCCGCCTTCTGCTCGCGCTCCTGGGAACACACACACACACACACACACACACACACACACACACACACACACACACACACACACACACACACACACACACACACACACACACACACACACACACACACACACACACACACACACACACGTCAGCCGGGTGTGGTCCTGAAGAACACCAGGAGCGCCGGTGTTATGATGAAGAACACCTCGAGGGCCATCCTCACCTTGCGCTCCAGCTCCTCGGCCCGCTCCTTCTTGATCTTCTCCAGCTCTGCGAGCAGCGCCGCGGTGTCGTCGTCGTCGCTGTCCTCGTCCGAGTCCTCGTCCTCGTCGTCCTGTGAGGTCACACAACATGGCCGCCGGGAAGGTTACCTCCACTCAAGACTTTGAAACACATCGTCTGAGCGCAGAGACGTTCAACCGTTTGAGACGTCTACTGATGGCTGAGCTTGCATGAATACTAGTTGATCGTCGTGGGGATTAAATGAACGGTTGGAGAGCTCCGAGGAGCGCCGTGAACTCTTACATCTGTCAGAGGGTCGTCAGCGTCCAGGTTGGCTGCGGGGATCTGGTCCAGTCTGGGTCTCTTGGAGGACGATGAAGATGACGATGACGAGGTGGTGTGGTCTGAAGAACCCAAAAACACGTCACGTTCACGGCTGCACGCTTACTAGCTGAGGAGCATCAGTTCCACCTTCAAACTAAAACCAGCTCGTTATGAAAGATTCGTTAACCTCGGGGTTCGCTAGGGTCAGACCCCAACGTCTGCTGTAAATCCCCCCCCCCCCCCACACACACACACACACACACAGAATGGTCCACCCAATCAACATGTCTGTAATATATCAATACGTCTGTAATACATCAATGTGTCTGTAACACATCAATGTGTCTGTAACACATCAACGTGTCTGTAACACATCAACGTGTCTGTAACACATCAACGTGTCTGTAATACATCAACGTGTCTGTAATACACCAATGTTTCTGTAATACATCAATGTGTCTAATACATCAATGTGTCTGTAATACATCAATGTGTCTAATACATCAATGTGTCTGTAATACATCAATGTTTCTGTAATACACCAATGTGTCTGTAATACACCAATGTGTCTGTAATACACCAATGTGTCTGTAATACATCAATGTGTCTAATACATCAATGTGTCTAATACATCAATGTGTCTAATACATCAATGTGTCTGTAATACACCAATGTGTCTGTAATACATCAATGTGTCTGTAATACATCAATGTGTCTGTAATACATCAATGTGTCTGTAATACACCAATGTGTCTAATACATCAATGTGTCTGTAATACATCAATGTGTCTAATACATCAATGTGTCTGTAATACATCAATGTGTCTGTAATACACCAATGTGTCTGCTATATCCATGTTTTTGCGGCCTCCAGTCCAGTCCCACCTCGGGGTCCCCTCTCCCGGGCCTTCTCTCGGACCACCACACGCTCCCTCTCCTCCAGCTCCCTGCGGAAGTCACGGGCACGGACCTCATCCTGGTTGTCCTGGGTGGGCTGCCTGGGGGGGGGGGGGGGGGGGGGGGGGGGGACAGTAGCGTCAGCACCAAGACTCTGAAGATAAAGTAACGCCCCAACTCTCCATCCAAAGCAACTCATCGTGAATTCAGACATTTACATTTAGGGCCTTTAGCAGACGCTTCTATCCAAAGTGACTTACAATAGGTTCATTTGTCAGAAGACACATACTGTCTGTAAAGTAAGGATGTTCATAGAATCAAGTGACAGAACCATATGAGACAGGGGTTAGGGCTCATCTGGCAGCAGGAGGCCTACAGGGAGACATTGGGGCTAAATCCATAACCTTTTAGCAGAGTCACACCCTGACCCCTAGGCTACGGCCCTTAGCTCAGCTCAGTCCTGCTCCCAGACCTGTATTTGATCTTTGTGTGTCCGGGCAGGTCGCGGCTGGAGTACTGCTTGGACAGAGCACTCAGGTCCCCCTCTCCCTTGCCCCGGCCCCCCCGGGCGGGCTCGAACGTGGGTCTGGCGGCTGTTGTCATGTTGGACGGCTGCTGCTTGGTTTCAAACACAAGGGTTAGGGTTAGTTAGTGTTGGACCCAACGGGTCAAACACAACAGTCCTACCTCAACAACAACAACAACAGACTCCTCAATAGGGCCTCAGACTGTCACTTGGATATTTGTTACGTTTGTGTATTTGTTTTTACACTTTCGTGTAAAGATGCACGTTTGTTTAGATGTGCATCTACTGATCATTTATTTGCTTTGTTGGTCCTTTCCATCTTTAGTAGAGCAATATTGTGAGCCTGAATCAATGTCCCTCGTGATTAATAAAGTACTCGAGACACACGTCAGATTGGAGACCATCTAGTGATCGGCTGGTTGATCCGTTATGTTTTTATACCTTAGCAGGAATGGAAGTCAACTTATTTTCTAGCGTACCAACATAGCAGCACACTATCACTGATACATATTAACTATCAGGCTACCATTAAACACTAATAAATACAAAGTATAAGGCTTCCATTTAACACCAATACATATCAAGCATCTGGCTTATAGTAAGTTCTAATTAAAAAAAAGCATCAGGCAACCATTAAACGCTAATAAATATATAGTGTATCTCTGAGAACAAGGCTAGCTGAAGTTAGCTTGTGTGGCTAGCTCTAGGATGGATCTAGACGGATTAGTGGATTTAAGCAAAGGTTGAGTAACGGAGAGGCAAAGAGATAATAACGAGACAACACTTATTCATTCATTGTTAAAAAGGATCCTAAACTATGTGTTTCGAACGAATTAGAGACTTCATACAGACCTGATGCTACACGAGGAAGCGACAACAGACAACAGAGTAACAGCTCAACGTCACTTCCGGAACAAACCTATGTTGGAATGGTGCGTTCACGTCAACTAAGAATTCTTAACTTATATACGTGTCTATGTATCTACATCTATCTATCTATCTATCTATCTATCTATCTATCTATCTATCTATCTATCTATCTATCTATCTATCTATCTATCTATCTATCTATCTATCTATCTATCTATATATATATATATGAAAACGTATGGGAAATGGGAATGCTGCAATAAAGAACAACGCAAAGAGAACTTTCTCTCATATCGCTGATTGTTTCCCTCTAACCACTTGTTGGGTCGGTACCTCGGGGCGTAGGGTCATAGCCCACATTTCGAGCTAATGGAAGTCCCTCAGATTCCTTTGATTGTTCTTACGACATGCATATTGTCACATATCAAATGGCCTATTAATAAATCAATAAAAACACAATTAAAAAAAAACAATAATGTCTGCAAGTTGAAACCCAGTTGAGCAAACAACTCATGACCACGCCTGGATGTTCTGCATGCCCCCCCCTCCCCCCCAACCCCCAGGTGGGGGCGTCACCTGTTCTTTCTTGTTGGGCGGGGATTGGGAGAGGGGTGTGGGGGGGGGTTCACGTCGTCCTACCTGAGGGACAGAGCTTGTCGTGACAAGCTGCTGTTCAGCTCTTCTACAGGTAAGCACCTGGAAAAGCTTCACAACATTACAGGTAGTTACTTTTATACATTTTTTACATTTATGAATAAAGGAACCTTACCCTAACCCGTTCTATTAAGGACATACTCAAATATAATTGCAATACATGTGACATGTGTATCCTAGAATGATTGAATGTTTGCATAGCACTGAACTTTTCTTGTATTGAGGTCAAAAGTGTTGTAAGGGTTTATATTGCCAGGTCAGTTCTAATATCATATATGTTAGTGCGGTAAAGAAGAAGAGATTTGAATAACTCTGGTTGGAATGTGATTCACCCTAACTTGACAATAGCTCTCCAACCTTTAGTAGTAATAATGTTTACTGAAGAGAATGAGGCATTTTTTTAATTTAAAATACATTATATCAATATCCATTTATTGACCAACATGTTCGTCAAATGGACATGTTTGCAATTCACGTTACTCTTCAAATATGTGAAGAACATGCAGCAGGGGTCCAGAACATCTTTACATATCTCACACATATTTGACCTTTCTCTCGCATGAGAAAGGTCAAATATGTGTGAGCTAGAAAATCCCGAGCAAAGTACAAAATAATTCACGGAAATGTATCAATAATGATACACCTTGGAACAGTATATCTCAGTCCTGACACTTCGGTCTGTTGAGTGGATTTGCTTCGAGCATCCCCCCTCTCTGTCAGGTGGAATGCAGTGGCACAGGCCGGCCAGGCATTCCAGTAGCAAACCAATTTTCACATTGACAAATAGTTAGGGATGGACTGCGTGCCTGTGTGTGTGTGTGTGTGTGTGTGTGTGTGTGTGTGTGTGTGTGTGTGTGTGTGTGTGTGTGTGTGTGTGTGTGTGTGTGTGTGTGTGTGTGTGTGTGTGTGTGTGTGTGTGTGTGTGTGTGTGTGTGTGTGCGTGCGCGTGCGTACACTGTGCAGTGTGAAATGTGCGTCCGTGCAAAGGACGGAAAAAAGACCCTTCAGGACTGAAGGGCTCCTGTTCTACAACAGATCATGCGAGCGTGATTAACTCACGCAAGCCTTCTCACCATCTACTCTGCCCCGTGACAAGTGACATCACAGGTGGGAGTTTGCCTCTGAACCTCGAGCCTGAACCCGCAGATCGAGCAGATGGAGGGCGTGTATCCATGTTATCGTAACCACGGTAACGGAACCCCGTTACCGGTCATCCTTCTGGATCGCGTCGCGGACGCCAGCGCTGAGACGGTGCCCGAGGCCAGCCCCCGTCCGGACAGAGAAGCAGGGTGAGTGGTGATGTCTGATCCCTCTGCTGGGGGCTTTAGTCCTCCTTCAGTACCCAGAGAGACCCCAGCTGAAGGGTTGTAGGTTGGTTTCCCCGTGTCCAACCAAGCTACAACCCTTCAGCTGGGACTCCAACACCACGCCCCCTAGAACATCGTGCCCCTATGACGCGATGGAGACGTGTGATGTAATAATAATACATCTGTTTCATCATCCTTACATCAGGATCCCAGGCAATTGGGAAACAAGGGAGCAGAATTCTAAGAAGTAGAAATAAATGTAGGTTTATAAAAAATACCCGCTAAGAAAATGCAAAGAAAATTCACTCGACACTGCAACTATTCACCATTTAGCAAATGCTTTTACCAAAGCAAAGTAGGCTGGAGGATACACGCAGGCTGCAAACTAGGGTACCAAACCCGGTGCCTTTAGTAAAGCGTACACTCCTCCTCTCCAGATTGAGACACATGTGGGCCTGCTGTGTGTACCTCCGTAGACCATGGTCCCACGCTGAGTCCCTCCTGTTCTCCTCCTCCTACAGGCGTGCTGCCGGGTCGATGTGCACGCACTGTGACAGACCGATGGACGGGGACAGCTACATCTCCATGGATCAGCCCCCCATGGTTTGCCACCAGGACTGTTTCACCGTGCGTCCACTCAGCCGTCTGTGATTGTTGTTCTGCTGATCCTCATCTGTCTTCTCACTCAGTGTGTGTGTGTCGTGTGTGTGTGTGTGTGTGTGTGTGTCGAGTCTGTGTGTGGTGTGTGTGTGTGTGTGTGTGTCGAGTCTGTGTGTGGTGTGTGTGTGTGTGTGTGTGTGTGTGTGTGTGTGTGTGTGTGTGTGTGTGTGTGTGTGTGTGTGTGGGTGTGTGTGTGTGTGTGTGTGTGTGTGTGTGTGTGTGATTGAGTGTGTGTGTGTGTGTGTGTGTGTGTGTGTGTGTGTGTGTCGTGTGTGTCGTGTGTGTGTGTGTGTGTGTGTGTGTGTGTGTGTGTGTGTGTGTGTGTGTGTGTGTGTGTGTGTGTGTGTGATTGAGTGTGTGTGTGTGTGTGTGTGTGTGTGTGTGTGTGTGTGTGTGTGTGTGTGTGTGTGTGTGTGTGTGTGTGTGTGTGTGTGTGTGTGTGTGTGCGTGTCTGTGCTTGTGCAGTGTGCGGTTTGTGGCTGTATCTTAGGAGACTTGCAGACCCCCATGTTCCTGCGTGGACAGAAGATCCACTGTGAGACCTGTTACTTCAACAGCATCTACTCCTGTGGAGCAGGAGGAAGGGGAGGAGGAGGAGGAGGAGGAGGAGGAGGAGGAGGAGGAGGAGGAGGAGGAGGGGGAGGGGGAGGAGGAGGAGGAGGAGGAGGGGGAGGGAGAGGAGTAGGAGGAGGACAGGAGGAGGAGTAGGAGGAGGGTGAGGAAGAGGTGGAGGAGAGGAAGGGGACAAAGAGGAGGTGGTGGAGGAGGAGGAGGGGGAGGAAGAGGAGGAGGGTAAGGAGCCATAGGAGGAGGAGAAGAGAGATGGAGCAGCAGGAGGCGTAGGAGCATTAGAAGGACGAGAGGAGGAAGAGCAGTATTAGGAGGAGGGGATCGACTGGAGGGAAGGAGATGAGAGGAGGAGGGGTGAGAGGAGTAGAGGGGAGGAAGAGAAGAGGAGAGACGGGAAGGAGAGGACCAGATGAGAGGGATGGCGGATGCTGTTATGTATAACTCCTGAGTGTTGAGGACACATCACCAGGATCATAACAGCCATCGTATCGCTCTCTCTGTTAGAAACAATGCCCAGATATACTATTTAATGCTCCAACTTGCTGTACATTATGCCTAGACTAATTATTGTAATAATTACTGCAAAAAAATATCTAATGCATGCTTTCAACCTAGTTTGATGTGATATATTGTGCTGGATCAAAATAAAACCACCACAGTAGTGAATGTGATTAAGAAAGCTTTAATGACAGCTCCGGGACACCGGCCGCCCAGCAACGCTGAAATCATAGAGGGGTTAAAGGTCGCAGCACGGACCTCAACAAACTTCTTATCCTTAGAAATACAAAAAGCACCTTGAGGAGATGGATCCCAGTTTGTCTCCGCCCACATAGTGGTACTGCAATAAAAGCACTCAATGCCAGAGTACACAAAACTGCAACATTTCTTATGACGCAAAGGCAACACAGTTCACCATCGACACATCAGCAATAATAACCTTATCTCAACAACGACATACTCCTCGACAGACATGTCCGGACACATCCCACATTTTCATCCATTTTTAATTTAATTCACATTGAGGTTAAAGAGACGGTCATGACGATGAGATAAGGTGGGGCAGACATTGTTATTCAGAACCAGAATATCCACGGTTTACCAGAGAGACCAGGTGGGCTGTAGAATCACCAGGGGGGGGGGGGGGGGGGGGTGTCTCTCCCTCAATCAACCACCTCGCTGCCTCGCCAGGTCAGGAGACGCGCTCCGAACAGCGACGGTGGCGAGAAGGTGAGAGGTTTCCATGGAGATGATGGGAGGTTGCCATGGAGATGAAGGACGAACAACATGCCGTGTTAAAGACACCCGCGGGGAGAGCTGCTATGGGTTATGTTCATGACAAGGGCGATGAGGAGGAGGAGGGTGGTGTGATGAAGGTCAGGGGAGCTTCCATGCCGTCCGAACGGGGGGCTCAGCAGTGTAACCCCTTCCTGCCCAGGAACCTCAGGACGGCGTAGTTGTAGGTGGTGGCGACAACGTACAGGAACTGAAGGAAGAAGGAGGTTCCTGTGTTACCATTGAGCCATCTAACCCTGACGCTTTCAGGGAGCTCAGAGACGGGTCATTGAGGAGCAGGAAGGGGATGGACAGTACAGAGACAGGTCATTGAGGAGCAGGAAGGGGATGGACAGTAGAGAGACAGGTCATTAAGGAGCAGGTAGGGGTTAGACAGTACAGAGACAGGTCATTAAGGAGCAGGTAGGGGTTAGACAGTACAGAGACAGGTCATTAAGGAGCAGGTAGGGGTTAGACAGTACAGAGACAGGTCATCGAGGAGCAGGTAGGGGTTAGACAGTACAGAGACAGGTCATTAAGGAGCAGGTAGGGGTTAGACAGTACAGAGACAGGTCATTAAGGAGCAGGTAGGGGTTAGACAGTACAGAGACAGGTCATTGAGTGGCAGGTAGGGGTTAGACAGTACAGAGACAGGTCATTGAGTGGCAGGTAGGGGTTAGACAGTACAGAGACAGGTCATTAAGGAGCAGGTAGGGGTTAGACAGTACAGAGACAGGTCATTGAGTGGCAGGTAGGGGTTAGACAGTACAGAGACAGGTCATTGAGGAGCAGGAAGGGGATGGACAGTAGAGAGACAGGTCATCGAGGAGCAGGTAGGGGTTAGACAGTACAGAGACAGGTCATTAAGGAGCAGGTAGGGGTTAGACAGTACAGCAACTGAAGGAAGAAGGAGGTTCCTGTGTTACTATCGAGTCATTTAGCAGACGCTTTCAGGGAGTACGGAGACATAGGTCATTAAGAAGCAGGTAGGGGTTAGACAGTATATAGAGGTCATTGAGCGGCAGGTAGGGGTTAGACAGTACAGAGACAGGTCATTAAGGAGCAGGTAGGGGTTAGACAGTACAGAGACAGGTCATTAAGGAGCAGGTAGGGGTTAGACAGTACAGAGACAGGTCATTAAAGAGCAAGTAGGGGTTAGACAGTACAGAGACAGGTCATTAAGGAGCAGGTAGGGGTTAGACAGTACAGAGACAGGTCATTAAGGAGCAGGTAGGGGTTAGACAGTACAGAGACATGTCATTAAAGAGCAGGTAGGGGTTACAGTACAGAGACAGGCCATTAAGTAGTAGGTTGGGGATAGCCAGTACAGTGACACGTTTTTAAGGAGGGTTTAAGGGTCATCTTGTACTAAAAGGCCCACAGGTAGACTGTTGACACTGGGCTCGAACCCAGAGCCTTCGGCTTGGAGTCCAACCACCTGACCACTGGACAAACCTCCCACATATCTCCCTCGCTTTCATTTTAAATCTGTGATCCAATCCCCAGGGCGTCGCCGGCTACTCACCAGAGCTAGAAGCGCGACCCCGGCACCCACGAACGCAGCGATGTACAGGTCATAGGTCACGTAGAACTGGAGGGACACAGGGGAGCAGAGAGAAGCTTAGGACAGGGAGGACGTTAGCCAGCTCTCCCCTCCTGACTGGTTTGTCACTGGTGGAGTAAAGCGACTCCTTGGTAGCGGAAAGAAGACTTTGAGAGAGAGCAAACGGTTCCTCACATCGCTGGTCTTGCAGATGGCCGCCAGCGTCATTCCACAGGCCTTCCCGGGCATGGCGTTCCAGGGTAGCAGACCTGGGAGGGATGCATCATGGGAAGGAGGATAAGATTCAATCAAACAAACTAACCAGCTAACTCACATGTCTTAGTCTTAAATCTCTTTTAAATGCTTTTGTTTTTTAAACACAGCAAAAGGAATAGTAAAGTGTCTGCGGGCTAGCTGTCTATCCCCTAGACTGGAAGGAATTTATATTTAGCATTGCATACCAGCTAGGTTAGCATACAACATGGCTAGGTTAGCATAGCATCTGGCTAGGTTAGCAAAACGAAAGGCTTGGTTAGCTTACTGTACTGCCTGGCTAGGTTAGAGGCTATGCTAGCGTACCTTACTGCCTTCCTTGGATAGCGACAAGGTTAGCATTGTGGACTGCCTGGCTAGAGGCTAGGTAAGTGTACCATACTGCCTTGCTAGGCTAGGGCTAGGCTTGCATACCGCACTGCATGGCAAGGCTAGTGGCTGGGAGTACATACATACTAGTCTTAAGCCCATGTTTGCGTATTACACTAACTAGCTAGGCTACAGGCTAGGTTAGTGAACCATACGGACAGGTTAGGCTAGAGGCAAGGTTAGCGTAGTATACTGGCGGGCTACGCTAGAGGCTAGGTTTGTGTAGCATACTAGCTGGCTAAAGGCTAGGTTACTGTATTATACAGACAGGTTAGGCTAGAGGCTAGGTTAGCGTAGCATACTGGCTGGGCTAAAGGCTAGGTTAGTGTACCATACGGACCGGTTAGGCTAGAGGCTAGGTCAGCATAGTGTAGTGGCAGGCTAAAGGCAAGTCAGTGTAGCACACTGGCTGGCTAGGCTAAAGGCTAGGTCGGCATAGCATACGGGCTAGCTGGGCTAAAGGCTAGGTAAGGTAACCATACGGACAGCTGAGCTAGAGGCTAGGTTAGCGTACCATACTGTCGGGCGTCCATGCAGATCCAGCCGTGCTGGTTGATGCTGGGGGAGGTCTCAGCCAGCAGGTTGATGTTGTGACACGTCTGCGCCATGTTGAAGAAGAAGAAGACCGGGATGGCGCTGAAGGCGAAGACGCAGAGCCAGATGACCGCCAGGACGTAGGTCGCGATGATGAACTGTCAGAGGAGGAGCAGGAAGATTGATCAGAAAGAGAACAGCAAATGTTTTGGTTTGGGGTGCGTGACAAACGCGGCTATTTGTGTTCTAAATGCTAGCTGGGTGGAGGTACTGAATGCGGAACATCCTAAACACCACCTCCACCATCGTCTACTTCACGATACCACCACCAACTTCCCCCCCCCCCCCCCCCCACCACTATTAACTAAATTCCACCAACCCCAATATCACTATCTCTGTCAACATTACTACCTCCTCATCACCTCCATTTTCTCCACCATAACTCCCGCCCCATCATCATCATCGCTCCACCGCCACCACCTCCTCCTTCCCCTCCATCACCATCAACACCAACACCACCCCATCATCATCATCATCATCACCCCACCACCACTATCCACCCTCCACCATCACCACCACCACCACCAGCCCATCATCATCACCCCACCACCACTATCCACCCTCCACCATCACCCCACCACCACCTCCTCCTTCCCCTCCATCACCATCAACACCACCACCACCACCCCATCATCATCATCATCACCCCACCACCACTATCCACCCTCCACCATCACCCCACCACCACTATCCACCCTCCACCATCACCACCACCCCATCATCATCATCATCATCATCATCACCCCACCACTATCCACCCTCCACCATCACCACCACCACCTCCCACCACCACCACCACCACCACCACCACGCCCCCCCCGCCCGGTCCTCACGGTCAGGCTGAGGCAGCGGCCACAGCGGGTGCTCCGGAACTCCCCGAAGCTCTGCTTGATGGCGCTGGTGGTGTAGAAGCCCTCGGCCAGCAGCAGGAGCCCGTATAGGAAGAAGAAGGAGGCCAGGCCGTAGATCACAAACTGGAAGTACTTGATGCTGTGAACACACGGGCGCGGAGCGCGCACGAGGAGGTCAGCGAGTAGGGAGCCAGAACCGAACGGGACCGACATCACTACACTCAGGAGTCAAGAGCCTCATCTTTCACCACTCATCCCGGATCAAATGGACTCAGCGATGGCGTTTCTTCCCGGGCTCTGAATCAGGGATGAAAGCAACTCACCAGGAGGCCATGAGCGAGTAGTCCTGGAAGTTGCGGGCGAAGTGGGTCTCCACCAGGACCTGGGTTTGGCCCAGTGCCTCGTGCCCGCAGCCGCAGAACAGCGCCATGCCGGCGAACAAGAGCAGCGTGGCGACCAGCGACGGGTAGGGGATGGCGCCCGCGCACCGGATGCAACAGTCATAGCAACCTGCGGGGGCATAATACATGAGCACACACGCGGCGCACAGCGCACACACAAGCAAGCAGCACATGGGCGACACCGGAGGGGGGGGTCAGCGCCTCATCTGCGGATCCATCCGCCACACACGCCACGCAGCCACCCTGGGGGAGAAGCTCAAGAGAGTGGGGAGCGGCCGGGAGCCTCCTGTTAGAGCGTCCAATCAGAAGCAGGCAGTCAGCAGCACTCATACAGCGGGTCCGCCCAGAGCAGCGGGGGGGTCCAGGAGGTTAGCGAGAGAGGAGAGAGAGGGGGGCACCTAGGGCTTTGCAGAGCCAGGGCTGCCTGACCGGAAACATCTGGCCTTTAGTGATCGTGTCCTCCGCGAAAGAAAAAAAGAAAACGGGTCAAGGACCGGGGAATGGACCGGTGGACCGGAGTCTGGACCGGTGGACCGGAGTCTGGACCGGGGAATGGACCGGTGGACCGGAGTCTTGACCGCGGGCGGTGGGAAAGCTCCTGAGCAACGCTACGCTCTGCCAGATGTGAACGATGCCAGACTGCAGACCCCGTCGTACCCTCGCCGGCCCGCCTCCCGCACCGGTCAGTGGCGTCACCGGGCCGGGAGGGAGGGGGGGCACAGGGACCCGCCGCCCCCGCAAACAGCTCCTCTTTGTTGCCAAGGATACAACATCCTTTGTCTGCCTCAGAGAGGAGAGGACAACAAAGACCAGCGATGTCAGGGCTAGACGCACACACACACACACACACACACACACACACACACATTTACGCACACACACACACACACACACACACACACACACACACACACACACACACACACACACACACACACACACACTAACACATGCACACACACATATGCACGCAAACACACACACACAAACACATGCACACACATGCACACTCACACACGCACACATTCACACATACATGAACGCATGCACAGTGTGTGTGCGTTTTGTAAACACACACACACATGCACATACAATATCACACACACACATACACACACACACACACACACAGACACACACAGTTCTGGGGCTATTGGGTCACTCCGGCCGACGTCCCCAGCTGGCTGAGCCTGGTACCAGGGTACTGGGGCAGGGGGGTTCAGTGGGGTTCAGGGGGGTTCAGTGGGGTCTGCTTCGGGGCACCGGGGGGGGGGGGGGGGGGGGGGGGGGGGGGGGGGGGGGGGCTGGGTGGATCCATGAGAGGTCAAGAGAAACATCTTCACCACAACAACAACAACAACATGTGACCAGAACCAGGACGTCTCAGGTTACACTGAGGACATGAACCCAGGCCCTTCCAGCCATGCCCGAGGTAAACCCTAACCACTAGACGCAGACCAACGTCTACGGGTGATTTCTGTACAGTATGTGGGCCAGGGGTGCTGGGTGAATCACAGCTCGGATCTATACATGTTCCCCTTAGAGCTGAGAAACCCCTGGTGCTGCCTGCACACTTCAGCACAACCTAGTAGTTGCTCTGTTAGAAGGGAAAAACCAAACTAGGTCAACACTTTACATTCTCGTCAGTGTCACCCCAATATATTTCTAAATATTACACAAATTTGGCCAATTTCCTTTTTGCCAGGATTCATTATTCATGGCTGAGGCATACGGAAGATGATTTGACCTCCTTAACTCACGCAATAACCTGAGCTAACCTCTTCTGGCTAACATATCTTAGCTAACCTCTATTGGCTAACCTCTTTTAGCTCAAATACCATCATACCTCTTAGCCTCTAAATCAGCATCTCTTCTTAGTTATCCTCTGTTAGCTAACCTCTCTATGCTAAAATCTCTTAGCTTACCGCTCTTAGCCTCTAATTTAGCCTCAATTAGTTATCCTCTGTTAGCTAACCTCTTTTATGTTAGCATATCTTGGATAGCCTCTCTCTGACACTCCTAGCTAGCATCTCTTAGCTATCCTAACTAAGCTAACATATATTCTTTAGCCTTTCTTAGCTCGCCTAACTTCATAAGCCTCTCTTAGCATTAGGTCAGCTCTCAATGCCAGAGGCCAGCCTGCCAGACCAATGACATCATAATAAACAGCAGCTCATGTTATGATTAATTATCTCTAGACAAAACCAAAAATTAAAAAACCTTAATCAAATTCTGGCCTTCGTTTAATCTCTAAACCTTCTTAAAGTTCTCTCTGTGAGAGAAAAAAAAATCACTTTTATCGGGGGATAAATTTAATGAATTAATAATGAATCAATTAGGCCTATAACAGGTGGATTAATAGGAATCATTAATGATCAAATTAAGAAGTGTGTATATCAGAAAACCAGCAATGCAATTAAGCACGACGGCAGCTTGGCACATTAGAAGAACAGCAATATTAAAACATTAAATTATTTTCTACATCAAAACTGACACACACAATTAGTTGAAATTAACATTTGCATAAAATGCCTTGAATATCGGCAGGTAATAACGTGCTGCCACTCACCCATGTTGAGCTCCTAGTCAGAAGGAGAGTGATGGATGTTTGTGCGGGCGGCTGTCTGTAAGATATGACTGGAAGATGATGAGACCCGCCACTCAGGATGGATGTGAGACACGCTTTTGTCTCAGGGACAATAGATGGACCCCCTCCCGGGTCACGGCTTAAAGCCACAACGTCTCAATTCAGCTGCCAGGGATGAGGACACGCCGAGGTCAGCGGTCAGCCCCATCCCGGACTCAAACCCCATCAGGGACTCAAGCCCTGATCAGAGACTCAAGCCCTCATCCCAAACTCAAGTGTTCATCTGGGACTCAAGCCCTCATCCCCGACTCAAGCCCTCATCCCAGACTCAAGTGTTTGTCTGGGACTCAAGCCCTCATCCCAGACTCAAGTGTTCATCTGGGACTCAAGCCCTCATCCCCGACTCAAGCCCAGAACCCTGACTCAAGCTCTGAACTGGGACTCAAGCCCTCAGCCCAGACTCAAGCCCTTGTCGCAGACTAAAGCCCTCACCTGGGACTCAAGCCCTCATCCCGGACTCAAGCCCTTATCCCGGACTCAAGCCCTGAACTGGGACTCAAGCCCTGAACTGGGACTCAAGCCCTGAAGCCAGACTCAAGCCCTGAAGCCGGACTCAAGCCCTGAAGCCGGACTCAAGCCCTGAAGCCGGATTCAAGCCCTGAAGCCGGACTCAAACCCTCATCTGGGACCCAAGCCAGGTCTCCTCTTACTTTAACCTCCTTCTTCAAGATAAAGGGATGGGCTCAAGACTTCCTGTAGGGGGACTGAGTACTGCTTTAACCTCCTCCTTCAAGATAAAAGTACAGGATCAGGACTTCCTGTAGGGAGACTGAGTTCTGCTTTAACCTCCTTCAAGATAAAAATACAGGATCAGGACTTCCTGTAGGGGGACTGAGTTCTGCTTTAACCTCCTTCAAGATAAAAGTACAGGATCAGGACTTCCTGTAGGGAGACTGAGTTCTGCTTTAACCTCCTTCAAGATAAAAATACAGGATCAGGACTTCCTGTAGGGGGACTGAGTTCTGCTTTAACCTCCTTCAAGATAAAGGTACAGGATCAGGACTTCCTGTAGGGGGACTGAGTTCTGCTTTAACCTCCTTCAAGATAAAGGTACAGAATCAGGACTTCCAAAAACGACGTCAACAAGCAGAGCACACCTGCATCTGAGGTGTTCCCACTCAGTGACGTATCGTGAAGAAGACGACTCCAGATAAAGGAGGTCACATGACCGATGAAGTCAAGCAACAAGGAGTCATTGATGATGCCTCCAGCTGCACCCCCCCCCCCCCCCCCCCCCCCCATGTTGTGACCCAGTTGATGTCAAAGCTCTTTGGTACAAAGAGGCCCAGTGTCAGCAGCTAAGTCCCTGTCATCGCGGTAATCCTTCCAGAAACACGCTTCCTCCACATTTAAAGCTCTAGATTAGTCATTTAAGTTGTCATACAGTAATACTTTCAGAGTTCCGCTTTTTCTCTCCGGCAAGTGGAGCCGTTTCCTAACGTCGACTGGATACCAAAGTGTGTGTTTTCACGAAGCCAGACACTCTGAGATGTTTTCTGCTCGTTCCGGTGTGTTCACAGGAACACCTCGCTCTAGCTGAGACGGGGGAAGTGTGCGTGAGGTTCGGCGGCGCTGAGCGCTCCGTGCGTCCTGCCCTCTGATTGGAAGGAACGATGATTGTTTGGCGTTTTGTGTGGAGCGGAGACAGCGAGGTGTGAACCCCTAAGATACGCACCGCGCCTCCTGTGACCTTGCTGTGTCTGGAAGGTGGATTCAGAGTCTTTAAATGTGTAATGACTGAACAGTGATGAAATTCTGAGCTACTTCAATCAAGGCTGCATTCAATAGCCCATGCAGCATCTGAGGTATTATGTAGTGTCTCATATGAGGTATTATTAAAGTTATATTTGGTATCTTGTATTTAAAATGTGATATTTGCTGTTCATGAATCTTGCAGCGCAGAGAATCCGAACGATCCCTTCAGAATTATGACGACAAATGTAACCCCGTGATCAATGCATCATTAGTAATCGTGAAGAATCGTCATTCGTATCAATAATCATCATTAACACTCAACGCGTCTTTAGTTCCAAAAGTCCTTTAATAGTCAGCTCATTAACACGGTGACATTATGGTCAGATAACGAAGCCTCCGCGCTCCTTGAGCACCCTGTCCTCCACTTCACCCTGTCCTCCCTTCCACCCTCACCGCCTCCACCCTGTTCTCACCTCCACCCTGTCCCCACCTCCACCCGGTCCTCCTCCACCTCCTCCTCCACCTCCGCCCTCCCCTCCACCAGGGTCTGTGTGGAGGTCTGACCCGAGAGAGAACCACATGTTCATCTCGCAGAAGGGAACCCTTGTAAAGTCCAAGTGGCATACATAGAAAAGTACCTTACAGTATCCATAAACAAACAAAGAGTTCAAATGCCCATCT
This sequence comes from Gadus morhua, assembly GCF_902167405.1. Lineage (NCBI taxonomy): Eukaryota > Metazoa > Chordata > Actinopteri > Gadiformes > Gadidae > Gadus > Gadus morhua. Next base: position 31,050,601 of record NC_044054.1, read on the forward strand.
AAATTTATTATACAATCAAGCCAAGCAAAAGAAGCCATGAGATATTTTTTTTTTACGTCGGCGCCTACAGAGTGAGTGTTTTATCGTGAAGCGAGAGTCTTACGTTTACGATGAGTTGAGCGAAACCAGAGACAAGCAAACGGGGGCATAGCCACCGGACTGCACGCACAACACACACTGCTTCAACTGAAAGAGGAGCGGCATGTACACAGGTCAGAAAACACTCACACACACACACGCACACACTCTCACACACACACACACACACACTCAGTCAGATACATACACGCACCTCCCCACACACACACACACACACAGACACACTAACACACACACACACACACTCTCACAAACACAGGCAGTCACATACAAACACACACTCACAAACACACACACACACACACACACACACACACAGTCACATACACACACACACACACACACACACACACACACACAGATTCACACACACTCACTAACACTCAGTCACACACACACACACACACACACACACACACACACACACACACACACACACACACACACACACACACACACACACACACACACACACACGCACACTCATTCGCATACACACTCTCACGGTCTCACATACACACACAGAAACACACAGACACTCTTACAGTCTCTCCCAGTCTCTCTCAAACTCACACACACACACACACTCACACACAAACACACATAGAGTGCCACACTCACACACAAACACACTTAGAGTGCCACACTCACACACACTCGGCTAGATATTCCAGAGGGTGATCCGTTGTAGTTATATAACAGAAGCATCCTACTGTAGCGTGTTAGTATACAAGGCATTTCAAAGGAATAACAGTAAAAACGCCTCCATAATAAGTCATGTATGAGAAATGTTTATAAAATAGCTCGCTATTAATACTGCTCTTCACGTCCACGCCCGTGACATCGTCCGCCCCTCGCCAGCCGTGATGTCACTTCCAGGTGAGAGACCAAAATAGATATTGCAGGAGTAAGAAAAAGACTTCCAATACAAATCCAACCGTATAAACGTTATACCGAGCGCCTACGAGATTATGTTTCCAAAAAAGCCGTTAGTGGAAAATGAAATGTACCTGTTGTTGTCGCTGTTGTTTTTGTTGTTGTTGTTGTTGTTGTTGTTCTATCCCTAGCGACTGCCGTTGAAAGTGACTATTATAAAATGATTTGCTTATAGAATCACGTCGTCGTCGGCATGGCGACGGAGCACGTCGACCCTTGACCCCTTGACCCTTGAGCCTCCTTCCACACACCGGCCCCTCCCACCCAGCTCCAACACGCCTCCGACACGCCCTCCCCCACCCTCCCCCCCCCGCTGGCGCCGGCGCCTGCCCGGCCCCTCCTCCCTCGGCGGCGGCGGCGGCGGTCTAGCGCGCGGCGGCGGCGGGGCTACACCCGCGTGGTGGAGTGGGTGCTGGGCAGCCCGGCGGAGCTGTACCCGGCGGGGAAGGTGCTGTAGGGGCTCATGTTGGACAGCCCCATCAGGGAGTTGGGCATCATGCTGATGCTGCTGGGCGCCATCAGGGGGATGTCCTCGGGCGAGCGCCGCAGGGACAGCGGGTAGTCCAGGCTGGGCGAGGAGTGCAGCGGGTGGTGCAGCTGCTGGGACAGGCTCTCGTCGATGGTGTTGGTGTGGCTCAGCGAGTTGTTGTTGCTGCCGCCGCCGCCGCCACCCGCCTTGCCGTCCTGCCGCTGCGGGCTGGGCTGCTGCGAGGCGTCCTGGTGGCTGCGCTTGTCCTTGCGGTAGTAGAGCGCGGCGAAGGCCAGCACGTTGAGGAAGAGCAGCGAGGCGCCCACGGCGATGGTGACGCTGAGCTCGGTGGAGTAGTCCCGCGGGTTGGGCATGATGAGCGGGCCCAGCTCCTTGCCCGTCTCCGGCTGGCCGGCGGCCGACAGCGGCGGGCGGCTGCTGCCCCCGTTGGTGCCTGCCTGCGTGGCGTCCAGGGGGGTGACGCGGGTGGTGGTGGAGGAGTAGTGGAACATGTCGTTGATGTTGTACAGGTGGGGCACCAGGTGCTTCCAGAAGGCCACCTTGGTGGCGCGGTAGTGGTCGCGGATGCGCGGCTTCAGGCCGATGTGCAGGTAGAGCTGGTCGTACGGGTCGTACTTGGACCAGGCCACCTCCTCGAAGCGGTTGGCCTTGGTGTGGATGAACTTGGTGTCCTGGGGCACCGGCTTGTTGGGGTCCCTGGGGAGACACGCGGAGGGACAGTGTGAGGGCAGGGACAGGGACACGGTCGCAGGTGTGGTGCGGTAAGCATGGCAGAGTTCCACTTTCCATTTAGGGCGTTTAGCGGACGATTTTATCCAAAGCGACTATTATAGCGACTTTATATTACGGCGGTTCACACACACTTTCACGCACCGACGGCGGAGTCAACCACGCAAGGCGACAGCGAGCGAGAGTTAGGCCTCTTTATCAGAGACACTCAGCTAGAAGGAGCCGGGGTTCAAAGCAGCATCCTTCGGGTTCTAGTCAACCCACACTACGACATGAGCTAAACCGACCCCTAAACAGAGTCTCTGTTTATCTCACTGACAGTTCAGAGCCCAACAGATGCGTCAACACCTCCTTCTCTCATCACTTAAATGTGGGACATCGCTACGAGTCTATCGCTCGTACCACGAGAGACGCTCTGCAAACGCTGGTTGGTGTTTCCGCTCCATCCCACCGGAGAGCGTCTGACTGCAGAGGCAGCCGCTAATTTAAACTGACACCGGCATGATGTCTGTACAAGGCGTGAATCACAGTCAATAATGTGTTTTATCATCTTTAGATTTCCCCTCCCTTGCTGGTTTCCATAAGACAGCGCAGTGTTCAGTTCTCTAAAAGGTCCTGTCAAACCGTTTACTAGACACGCTTCCCTGCAGAGACAAGACGTTTTACACTTGAAGTACGCGGGGATTTCGTGCCGCTTCTAACATTTGTTCTTCAATAGATGTTTGGACAGCTGTCATAAAAGAGATGTGATCAAATATGGTTATTGACGTAGCGTCCTAGCTCTGTACCGGAGTTCCAACGCCATCTGGATCTCATATTTAGTTGATAATGTTAAGCGGGAAGGTTCAACCGTGTATTTAAACCTTGTCATTTTTATATATATAGTCGCATATTACTTCTAGGTATATAGTAAGTTGTATATTAGTTCTAAGTGTAGATTTAGTTGCACAGTATTTACTGTAGATTAAGTCGTGTATATTTAGTAATATATAGTTACTTGTATACATTTCGTAGTACATCCTTCTCTGAGTATATTTATCTGTACATATTTTGTAGTGTATATTTAGCTGTAAATATTTATTAGTATATATTTACTTATGTATACATTGCGTAGTACAATCCTTCTCAGAGTATATTTAGTAGTCTATATTTAGTTATTTAGTAGCGATACTTAGTTGTACTTATTTAGTAGTTTATATTTAGTTGTATATTAATTAGTGTCTCTGTATATTTAGTTCTATATAATCATATGTTGGTATGGTACATCCTCGTAGGCGTCTACGTAGTCGTATGGATTCAGTTGTACATATTTAGTTTTAAATATATTGTAGCACAATGCTTGTAGGTGTAGATTTAGTAGTATATATTTAGTAGTATATATTTAGTAGTATATATTTGGAGTATATATTTAGTAGTATATATTTAGTAGTATATATTTAGTAGCATATTTGGAGTATATATTTAGTAGTATATATTTAGTAGTATATATTTAGTTGTATATATTTGGAGTATATATTTAGTAGTATATATTTTAGTAGTATATATTTAGTAGTATATATTTGGAGTAAATATTTAGTAGTATATATTTAGTAGTATATATTTAGTAGTATATATTTGGAGTATATTTAGTAGTATATATTTTAGTAGTATATATTGAGTAGTTTATATTTAGTAGTATATATTTGGAGTATATATTTAATAGTATATATTTGGGGTATATATTTAGTAGTATATATTTAGTAGTATATATTTGGAGTATATATTTAGTAGCATATATTTTAATCGTATATATTTAGCAGTATATATTTGGAGGATATATTTAGTAGTATATATTTAGTAGTATATATTTGGAGTATATATTTAGTAGTATATATTTGGAGTATATATTTAGTAGTATTTAGTATTATATATTTGGAGTATATATTTAGTAGTACATATTTCGTAGTATATATTTAGTAGTATATAATTAGCAGTATGTATGTAGTAGTATATATTGTGTAGTATATATTTAGCAGTATATATTTGCAGTATATTCACCCGCTCTTGGCGAAGTTGGTCCAGTAGGTCATGACCACGGCGCTCAGCATGATGTCGTTCCGGCTGAAGTTGCAGGGGAACAGGTCGGTGGGGCCCACCATGGGCACCCCGAACACGTATGGCACCTCGTCGCCGTGCGCCGAGTCCGACCACACCGGCTTCATCAGGCTCTGGCAGTGGTGGTAGAAGGCGTAGAAGTACGTCGGCGAGCCGTAGCGCGCGTGGAGGTCCGCCGTCACCACCGCCGGCTCCACCCACTGGTGGTCCGTGAACAGCGCCACCAGGGTCTTCCGGCGCGTCTCGGGGTTGTCCTTGTCCGCCCAGTCCGTGTACATGAACTTGATGGTCTCCCGCAGCGTGTCCTTGCCCTCGGGGTAGCCGTACAGGCTGTCCACGAAGTCCGACACGGCGAAGTCGAAGTCGCTGCCGGACACGCCGTCCTCCAGGTCCATGACGTTCTCCACGAAGCGCAGCCCCTCGCCCTGGTTCACGCCCAGCATGATGTCGTAGTTCAGGAACTCCCCCTGCTCCATGAGGATCTCGGGGTCGTCGGGGATGACGTCGCCGTCGATGACAGGCCCGAAGGCCACGCGGTAGCGCGCCGGCTGGATGTCCTGCTCCACCAGCTCCTTGGCCGTCTTCTTCTGCAGGCAGGACACCATGTCCACCGTGTCCAGCACGTTGCAGCCCACCCGCTCCGCCAGCAGACGCGTGTACTTCACCGGGTGGTAGTTCACCGCCCAGCTGGACAGTGCCGAGCCGCTCTGGATGATGGCCCGGTGGAACAGGCCTGGAGGAGGGGCAGGATGGCACGACGTTAGCTCACGTTAGCATGTTAGCCTCCCGAGAGGCGCACTGAACGAGACCGCAAGCTCAGCGTAAGCATGTTAGCCTCCCGAAAGGCGCACAGAGAGAGACCGCTAGCTCAGCGTTAGCATGGTAGCTTCCTGAGGGACCGACAGAGAGAGACCACTAGCTCAGCGTAAGCATGTTAGCCTCACGAGAGGCGTACAGAGAGAGACCGCTAGCTCAGTGTTAGCATGGTAGCCTCCTGAGGGACCTACAGAGAGAGACCGCTAGCTCAGCGTAAGCATGTTAGCCTCCCGAAAGGCGTACAGAGAGAGACCGCTAGCTCAGCGTTAGCATGGTAGCCTCCTGAGGGACCTACAGAGAGAGACCGCTAGCTCAGCGTAAGCATGTTAGCCTCCCGAAAGGCGTACAGAGAGAGACCGCTAGCTCAGCGTTAGCATGGTAGCCTCCTGAGGGACCTACAGAGAGAGACCGCTAGCTCAGCGTAAGCATGTTAGCCTCCCAAAAGGCGTACAGAGAGAGACCGCTAGCTCAGCGTTGGCATGGTAGCCTCCTGAGGGACCTACAGAGAGAGACCACTAGCTCAGCGTAAGCATGTTAGCCTCCCGAAAGGCGTACAGAGAGAGACCGCTAGCTCAGCGTTAGCATGGTAGCCACCTGAGAGACCAACAGAGCGAGAGACCGCTAGCTCAGCGTTAGCATGGTAGCCTCAAGAGTGACCGCTAGCTTAGTTTTCGCATGGTAGCCTCCCGAGAGGCCGCTAGCTCACATTAGCATGGTAGCCTCCTGAGAGATCTACAGAGAGAGACTGCTAACTCACAATAGAATGTTAGCCTCCCGAGAGACTTAAAGGAAGAGGCCGCTAGCTCAGTGTTAGAATGTTGGCCTCTAGAGAGACCACTAGCTCAGCGCTAGCATGGTAGCCTCCTGAGAGACCTACCGAGAGAGACCCCTAGCTCACTGTTAGCATGGTAGCCTCCCGAGAGACCTACATAGAGAGACCGCTAGCTCAGCCTGTTTGCATGGCAGCCTCCTGATAGACCTAACTAGAGAGACTGGTCACTCTGTTAGCATGGTAGCCTGCATAGAGAGTTATAGAGAGAGAACTACAGAGAGAGACCTACAGAGAGAGACCGTTAGCTCACTGTTAGCATGTTAGCATCCAGAGAGACCTACAGAGAGAGACCGCTTGCTCACTGTTAGCATGTTAGCCTCCCGAGAGACCTACAGAGAGAGACCGCTTGCTCACTGTTAGCATGTTAGCCTCCCGAGAGACCTACACAGAGAGACCTGCATGACCTTAGCATGGGCTGCACCATCTAAGATTCGGTACCTCCTGATTCTGAGCCTCCTATGATTCTGGCTACTGAGCATTCGATCATCCAACGATACGGAGAGATGAAAGAGATGAAATTTGAAGAGATGAACATTGGAAAGAAGAGACCGTCCTTCCCTTTTATTTTATTTTCTGTTCCTCTCCTCTCCTCCCCTTCACTGCTCCTCTCTCCTCTCCTTACATCAAATCTTGTCCCCTCCTCCTCTCACTTCTCCTCTCCTCCTATCACCTCCCCTCCTCCAGTCCTCCCTTTCTTAGAAGAAGTAACTTGAAGTCTTAAGTGACTAAAGTACTTCAAGCGACACATTTTTATCGGAATTATCTGAATTAATATTCAAATCATACCCTGCGGTTTAGGGTTAGAAATTTCATCAACAACCAACAACTCAAAATACTGAATAATGCATTTCATCAACTTAGTTCCAAGTGGATACCAATATGCAAATTCTGTTATTTCCCCAACCTTCATAGAAACTGTATTAAGATCCTCTACGATATAGCGTGAGAGGCTATTCAGCGCTGAAGGAACTGTCCTCTGAAACTCCGGCTCTGCGTCGCTCTGGAAGAGCAGAGAACAGACGACATGAGCCGCTGATGGTGATGGGATAAAGTGTTAAAGTGATAAAGTGTTAATGTGATAAAGCTGCGAATGCGTTCAGTTCCGCCGATGATAAATAAAGAAGCCCGCACGGCAGAGCTCTGTTACGTAACGCTGAGGAAAACGAGATGTTTATTGTGCGTACTCTCTCTGAGGAAAAGCTTTTAGGCTGATTAGACCGAAGGAGGAACCAAAGCCTTTTCAGCTCAGACTCAAAGCCAAACACACAAAACACATCCCCAACGTTTTGTCCAAGAACACCCTCCATAACAAACGGCAGAGCCAAGCTGAATTGGGTCGTGACTGCCTTTATCAACATTTCATTTTGGGGCCTGTGTTCTAACAAAACTGTTATTAGTAGAAAAACTAATAGTAAAAAGAACCATAAAATACATTCGGAGATGGATAAGCTAAACCCCGGGAATACAAAACGAGTTATCTTAATGGAACATGACCTCATTAGATAGCCAACGGTGGACTGATGCTCACATGAGATAAGTTAGGGCTTTAGAAACCAGACAGAGACTGGGAGACGTCAGACGCGCGCAACCACAGGTCGTGTACAGATGCTAAGAGATTCAGGGGAGGGAGGGTCCATGCGGCTGACCTCGTGTCTCATGTGCAAGTAGCAATTATTCCCTTTTTGACCCAGCGCCCACTAAGAGATTTGACCAGCGACCTAGGGCCCTAGCCACCACGTGACGTAGCCACCAAGCCACCTAACCACCAAGCAACTCAGCCACTTAGCGACCTAACCACTTAGCGACCTAGCCACGTAGCAACCTAGCCACCAAGCGACCCAATCACTTAGCAACCTAGCCACGTAGCGACCTAGCCACTTAGCAACCTAGCCCCTTTGTAACCTAGCCACTAAACGACCTAACCACTTAGCAACCTAGTCATGTAGCAACCTAGCCACCATGCTACCTAGCCACATAGCAACCTAGCCCCCATGCTACCTAGCCACATAGCAACCTAGCTACGTAGCAACCTAGCCCCCATGCTACCTAGCCACTTAGCAACATAGTCACACAGCAACCCAGCCGTGTAGCAACCTAGCCATCACGCTACCTAGCCACTTAATGACGGCACTTAGCGACATAGCCAACCATGTAGCAAACTAGCCACCATGCTACCTAGTAGAGACCTTCGCGGGACTGTTTTCTTCATCCCGCTCCTGCCCGCTCCCGCTGATTTTCTGACCATTACCGCCCGCGCCCGCAACGTGTGTGTTACACTCCCGCCCGCTCCCGCAATGTGCATGTCCACTCCCGCCCGCACCTGCAAAACTCTGAGAATTTATGCCCGCACAATAATAGAGATGCATTGATTTTGTGTCTTCTCCTGTCC
>NC_044054.1:31063985-31196485 GCF_902167405.1 Gadus morhua
GGAGGAGGAGGAGGAGAGGAGGAGAGGAGGAGAGGAGGAGAGGAGGAGAAGGTACATGGGAAGAAGAAGAGGAGGGGGAGGAGAGGGGCGGGAGATGGAGAGTAGGTGATGGAGGAGGTGAGGAAGGTGGATATGGGGAGGAGATGAGAGAGGAGGTAGAGAGGAGGTGGGGATAGAGAGGAGATAAAGGAGGAGGTGGAGAGGGGGGGAGGAGAGATGAGTGAGGAGGTGAGGGAGGAAGCGGAGAGGAGGAGAGGGAGGAGGAGGGGGAGGTGAGGGAGGAGGTAAGGGAGGAGGAGGGGAGGTAGGGAGCGAGAGGAGGACACAGAGGGATGTGGGGGGATTAGTCTGAGCGCGGGGAACATTGATGTTCTGGCGGAGCAGCGTCTCTGCAGCCCTGAGGAATAGCTAATCAGACAGGCCCGCGTCGTGGTTAGTATTCAGCGGAACAACTATCAGATATGATCCGCCCGGTCCGCCATTCTAACGCACCACAGAGGAGAGGGAGACGGTTACCGCGGACAACCAGCCCGGCTGATGGGAAAGCAGCAACATAGACGATGTTGGCAGACACACTCCCCCAAACATACACACTCACACACACACACACACACACACACACACACTCGCCCACACCCACACACACACACATACAGTATATATATATATATGCACACCAACACATGCAGCTCACACACACGCCCACATACATTAGGCACACACACACGCATACACACACACACGCCCCGACGCACACCATGTGAGTGATGAGCGGCAGTGCCCCCCCCCCCCCCCCCCCCCCCCCCCTGCGTACCCTCGTCGGTGGGGCTGTAGATGTTGAGGTAGAGGCAGTCCTCGCTCTGGTCCTGGATGTAGCCCGCCACGGTGTCCAGGCTGTAGGTGAACCACACGGGCATCATCACCTCGGGCACCGTGCTGTGGAGGTTCTGGGGGCACACCGGCATGAAGTGGGTGGCGTTGCGGACCCCCGACCACGAGGCGGGCTGCTCCGGGGGCATGAAGCGCTTCTCCCCCAGCGGGGGCGAGGCGTAGGGGACCCCCAGGTACTGGTCCACGGGCCGAAGGACCTCGCTGGGCACCGCCACCCGCTGGCCCCGCAGCTTCCCGTACTGGGTGGTGACGCTGGGAGAGGGCCGCTGGGAGGAGGAGGAGGAGGAGGAGGAAGAGGAGGAGGAAGAGGCGGAGGAGGAGGGGGAGGAGGAGGAGCAGAGGAGCCACCACAGGAGGGCCCAGCGGGTGAAGGAGGAGGAGGAGGCCGCTCCCCCCTGGGGGAGGAGGGGGCGGAGGAGGGGGAGGGCAGCAGACGTGGCGGTGTGCATGGTGGGGGGTGGGGGGGGCAGAGCTCAGAGGGGGGGGGGGTGTTCTCCGTCTGGTCCGTCTGTCAGACAGACATCTCCCGCCTCTCGCTGGGATGGAAACCAGGCGCTCCTAGGATGCGTCGCCGCGGAAACCAGATGCTGCTCTCATCTCATTTGATCTGGAAATAATCCGAACAGAAAGATGATAAATAATCACAACAGAAAGACGATAGATAAGTGATCACAACAGAAAGATGATAAATAATCCGAACAGAAAGATGATAAATAATCACAACAAAAAGACGATAGATAAGTAATCACAACAGAAAGATGATAAATAATCCGAACAGAAAGATGATAAATAATCACATCAAAAAGACGATAGATATATAATCCCAACAGAAAGATGATAAATAATCACAACAAAAAGACGATAGATCAATAATACCAACAGAAAGATGATAGTTTATCACAACAGAAGATTATAAATAGATAATCATAACAGAAAGATGATTAATAATCACAACAGAAGATTATGAATAGATAATCACAACAGAAAGATGATAAATAATCACAACAGAAGATTATAAATAGATAATCACAACAGAAAGATGATAGATAAATAATCACAACTGATCAAAAATAGATCTTTAATCACATCAACAGATAGATGAAAGATTATCAAAACAGAAAGACAATAGATAAATAATCACAACAGAAAGATGATATATAATCACAACAGATCAATAATAGATATGTAATCACATCAGATAGATGATAGATAAATAATCACAACAGAAAGACGATACATAAATAATCCCATAAATAATAATCATCTCATCTTCCATTTAGATCTATTTAATTTCTTGTCGAGGCTTTTGAAGACATTTTATGAATCAAATGAAAAGTATAAGTCAGCAGCCGTTGGGAGGCTCTGACGGAGTGAGCTCCACGAGAGGAAATCAAAACCTCATCTAGCCGTCATAAACACATCCACAATCTAGATTAGGTTTACATTTCTCTGATGGGAATTTAATACAGCCACAATGATCACACCTAAAAAACACGTTTCGCCAACACTGCAGGGACAACAGATCAATCGGACATGAATTGAAAGCAGAGTGTTATCTGAAACTTCCCACAAACACACAACTCTCTCTGCCCATCTGATTGGTCAGTGAGTGTGTGTTAGTGGAGGGTGTGTGTGTATGCGTGTGTGTGTGTGTGTGTGTGTGTTATAGTGGAAAATGTGTATGTGTATGTTAGTGGAAGGTGTGTGTGTGTGTGTATGTTCCTTGTGTGTGTGTGTGTGTGTGTGTGTGTGTGTGTGTGTGTGTGTGTGTGTGTGTGTGTGTGTGTGTGTTAGTGGAAGGTGTTTGTTAGTGGAAGCTGTGTGTGTGTGTGTGTGTGTGTGTGTGTGTGTGTGCGTGTTAGTGCAAGGTGTGTATGTGAATATTGTGTGTGTGTGTGTGTGTGTGTGTGTGTGTGTGTGTGTGTGTGTGTGTGTTAGTGGAATGTGTGTGTGTGTGTGTGTGTGTGTGTGTGTGTGTGTGTGTGTGTGTGTGTGTGTGTTAGTTGAAGGTGTGTGAGTTTGTGTGTCTCTGTTTGTGTGTTGGCTAGTAGAAGGTGTGTGTTGGCGAGTGAAACAGTGTGTTTATGTGTGTGTCTGTGTGTGTGTTAGATTAGGTTATTAAATGATAAACACGATCGATTTCCAACGCAGCCACCTGTTCTACTTTGCTTGGGTTCATCAGACCGCCGACCAATAGAAGAACCCATACAAGGTGAGTCACTGGCTGAGGTGTGATGTACGGTATCAGGGTATAGGAATGATACGCGTGTGTGAGAGTCATTAACACGGCATGCAGCAGCCAGTCTATTTCTGATAGTGAAGTGTAAAGGAGACGAGGAGAGATATCAGCATATCACATCGCCACGGAAACACCAAATCAATCGGTAGCGTCGCCAAGTCTCCTTCAGAGACACAGAGCCTGTCCTGAAAGGCATGTGTTTGGAGGTAGATTCAGTGTGTTTGGGGGTAGAACTGCTACTTATTGTAAGTCTCTTTGGATACAAGCGTCTGCTAAACGCCCTGAATGTAAAATGTAATCGCAGCTGCGAAGGACAGCGTACGAAGTCGATGCGTTAACTCAGGGATCACATGTGGTGAGCGAGGGGGCTATAGGGGGAGAAGGGAGCTTCTCAAGGTGATGACAACCTGAACTCTCTCCGGAGACAAAGCAGGCAGGGGAACACACACTGTTTGGGCATTTGTCCTCCTGCTCAAATCAATCCTCCTGCCCAAAGCAGACCCATGAAGCGATAAGTTAGCCAGGTTACCAGTGGGGCTCCTCGTGCTAGCAGAACGGCTGCAACCCCCCCCCCCCCCACCCCACCACCACCACCTTAGTACCCGGGATCATCCCGGTTTTCCAGATCTAACTCCCAACTCCTCCTGACCGTCGGAAGCCCGCCGTCCTGCAGCATCGCTGTTATCGTGTGGCCTAACAGGCCTCGCCACCAACATATCCCATCTGATATTCTGCGGCCCGAGGAGGTGGCGGAGAGATATCACATCAGATGCCCTTGCGTTGTCAGATCCGGCCGCTCGCCTCTGCGCCCCCCCCCCCCCCCCCCCCCCCCCCCCCCCCCAACACCAGCCCAAAGCCTCGTCTGCTGCTGCACACCTTACGGGCTACAGCTTCTAGCAACATGCATCAGTCACCATTTCACGCAAAATGGACACGCACAAAAAAAAAGCCACAGCCCAAAATATTGCAAACGGGCTGCTGTGTTCTGTGTTGCGCCCAACATACTCGTGGGAACGTTTGGTGAATAACGAGTGGGGGAAACAGGCAACACGGTGGACTGCGATATGAGGAGGACGAACCTGAGACACATCGGCACGAACACCGTGGATCACCCGATAGAGCAGCGGCCATCTCTACGGCTGATAAAACGACGGGTTAACGCACCTGCTCTCACGCGCGGGTTCTCTTCAGTCCATAGATGTAGTCTCCTCCTCGGTCCGTGTCTCCATCCATTCACTTCAGCACCACGCAGCCTCTCCTCCCAAATCACTACCTCGCTTTACATTCAATGTTTGGATAAGAAAAGACCCGGCGCTGTGAGGGTTTGAGTGAGTGTGTGTGTGTGTGTGTATGTGTGTGTGAGAGTGAGGGAGTGAGTGTGTGTGTGTGTGTGTGTGTGTGAGTGTGTGTGTGAGAGTGAGTGTGTTTGAGTGTGCGTTGCGCATCCACGACGCCAAGGTCAGGCGCGCCAATGGTTTCGACGGAGCTCCCGCTGCCAGCGCGTTACTAGGCAACCGCGAAGGATGAAACGCCAGTGCGTTGAATTCGTTTTTTTGTTTTTTTTTCATGGATCGAACGTACAGTGGGCGGTGCTTTCTCGTTCCGTTACCAACCAATCAGTGGTCGAGGAGGACCAGTTGGCTGTACCGGAGCTGGAGGCCCCGCCCACTGGTCCTCAGGACGGGTCTAGATGACCGGGTTCCGAGTTAAGGTGTAGGAGATGAACTAGCCAAAGGTTGTTAGAGGCAGAAGATGGTAATCATCAACACAGACACCACAACACGGACATCCCGGGCCGCGAGCTCATTCTTGCAGAGCATCGATCAGAGATCGATCCCTAAATGGTGAAAATACCCAGTGGACGCATGGGGGTCTGATGCAGCGATGGGAGAAGGAAAGTGTGAATAGATGAATGTTATTTAGATGTAGGTTTCTGGTTCAGGCCTACATGACAGACTTTGTTAACTCCTACAAATCTCTCTCTCTCTCTCTCTCTCTCTCTCTCTCTCTCTCTCTCTCTCTCTCTCTCTCTCTCTCTCTCTCTCTCTCTCTCTCTCTCTCTCTCTCTCTCTCTCTCTCTCTCTCTCTCTCTCTCTCTCTCTCTCTCTCAACCTTATATATATATATATGTATGTTTATATTGGTCCTCAATATGTATCTCTCTCTATATATATATATATCAAGCGCTTTGAGTGCGAGAAAGGCGCTATACAAATGCAATGTATTATTATTATTATATATATAGACATATAGATCTATGAGTAAATCGATGTATCAACATACATATAGATATACATATTGATTTATCTATGTGTATGTATAGATTTATATATATATATATAGATGTATCTATATGTATATATCATTATAGATTTGTCTAGATGTCTCTGCTGTCTCTCATGCTGCCGGACCCTCCAGCCCTCCCTGGAGGGGGGGGCATAGGGAGGACTGGCCCCGGGTACAAAGCTCTGCCCCTGGTCTCCCGCCGGCCCCGGGCCCCGGCCCCGGGCTGCTCTGAGGTGGAGGGAGAGAGAGAGAGAGAGAGAGAGAGAGAGAGCGAGAGGAGGGATGGAAGAGCCTCAAGCCGTCTCAGAATAGACCTGGCTCCGAGAGCGGCACTGAGGAGGAACACAGTCTGCTCACATCTCCTCTCCCAGATCTGCCGAAGACTGGAGCAGCGACAGATGCCCCGGGGCAGCGTGTTCCAGAAGGCTCCGAGGAGGACAGCGGCTCCGCGGAGAGACGGAGGCTAGAGTAGGTGGCTCCAGACAGGTTCACGCACGCGCAAGCAGTTCTCTAATCCCCCAACACTCCTCTTATTATGGGATTGCTGATCAAGATCTCATGGGGCCTGATTTATAGATCAACACAATCAATATCAACAGCAGGCAGACAATCAGGCACACTATAGACCATTCTTACTACTACTGCTGCTTTGACTGTAGAGTAGACGTCTATGTTGTTGTTGCTCTCTTATGGAGCGGAGAGTAACACGATCATTATTAACAGTGTACTATGAGAGGGTGAGGGGTGGTTGAGGGAGAGAATTCAAACGTATTCAGTATTCAAGTGTTCACCTCCACAGGGTTGCTTCAGCCTTTCATTCAATTATTCATCCTCCCATCAAACCCTTCTCCGCCTCCCTTTACTCCCCCCCCCCCCCCCCCCCCCCCCCCCCCTGCATCTCCCTCAACTCCTCCCTTACACAGGGGAGGAGTGAGGGAGGAGGAGAGGAGGTGTAAGGGAGGAGGAGATGAGGAGGGGAGGTGTCAGGGAGGAGGAGACAGTGGTGAGGGGAACCCCTCCTGGGCACCTCCCTTACAGGAGGATCTGTCTGTTAGCGAGGCGCCAGCTTTGATCTCCTCAACGTTTTGAATCGCCGCCCTCAGCCCTCCACTCAGAGCAGATCAACGCATCCCACGGCGACAATACCATCAAATCACATAAACGGACAGATAACACAGCTAGGGAATAAAACCCCCATGAAAGGCTGGGGTTGTAAAGACAAGCCTATGTTTTTATATTAATCTGGCGTCCACCAGTTCATCTTTAAAGGTAGATTTATGTTGCCCGTTACCTTGAGATTGATGTGGATTACATAGTCTCAGTCAATGTCCATTATACACCATAGTTTATGGTTTAATGAAGGATAGAGGTTCTTACCCTCGTCCTTGTTTAAAGCTCTGGATTTGCTATTTATTGGTATTGAATTATATTTGATACGCAGGGCTTTTGCTATAACTATATTATTATTATTAAACAAATGTAGTAATTTATATATGTGTGTGTGTGTGTGTGTGTGTGTGTGTGTGTGTGTGTGTGTGTGTGTGTGTGTGTGTGTGTGTGTGTGTGTGTGTGTGTGAAAACTGTAGAAGACTCGTATTGCACGGATATAGTGTTGCTTCATCCGTGTAATACGAGTCATCAACATTTTTCACTATTACCATGATGTTCCTTTTTCAATACTAGCAGTTTGCACTTTTAATATTTATTATTTTATAACTTAGATATAGTTTATTATAACCCTAACGCTCCTGCGACGGTCCCAGTGGTGCCTTGCTCAACGGCAGCGGTCGAGCAGATTGGAGTAATCCCCGAACAACCTGTTAACCCCGCAACGTGTTATGATTCATCGTTGCTGTGTTGCTGTTTACGGTTGACATATGTTTCGAGTTCATGATGGGACAACTGGACAAGAACCATGATGATGAATACCAGCACCGAGCAGGAGGAGGAGGAGTCTGTAACTACGGCAACCAGGAGGGGGTATATCCGCGGGAAGACAAACAGGAAACGCAGCCGCTCGGTGGAACCCGCAACACTTCAGAATGAAACCTCAATAAAACTATTAATAAAACTCATATAAAAATATTAATTAAGCTTAACCGACATGGAGGAACAGACCGCTGCCGGAGAGAAGCTCAGCGTGCCCACGGACTTCACTGCACCACCTCTCCCCGGTGAGTTACAGGAGTAGACCCGTAGGAAGTCCATCTGTCACCCGTCCTGGTTCTGCAGGAACCAGTACGGTACTACCATCATGTACCGAGCTGGTCGGCCTCAGCATGGGGGTTTCTTCAAACTGCTAAAGTTGGTGAAATGAGCGTTACAATTTGCTGTGTAATTCTAACTGTTGTATTCAGGGAACATTCAGAAGGACCTGATGCCGCCGTCCCACTTCACCTCCGCCGTCCAGACGTCCTCGTCCGTCCGCCGGGTCCAGACCTCCGCGTCTGTCCGCGGGGTCCACAACCAGCCGGCCGCGGAGTCCTGGAGCTCCGCCGCCGGTCCCGGGGTCTCAAATCCGGCCGCGGCGTGGCTCGCCGTGTCCCGGGCCCAGGGGGAAGTTCTGGAACTCCGGAAGGAGAACCAAAGGCTGATGATGCTACAGGGAGACTCTTTGAGAGGAAGGAGCCGGTCTACAGACTCCAATGGAAGGTAGCCATCACAATAATCCGGTTATTAGCTAGGTTAGAACGATTGTTATCACTATGACGTTTGTCTTGGTGCGCACCTACGATAAAATGAACACACACACACACACACACACACACACACACACACACACACACACACACACACACACACACACACACACACACACACACACACACACACACACACCAGAGAGAATGGTTCACCACTGAACATTACGAAACCCCTCTAAACATTGAACTCAACATATTAGATCCTGGGTTAATGGTATAATAATGGTGCAGTGTTAGCAACTGGGAAATAAGAACGTGTTACTCATTCATTAAACATTTACACCAGTAGGCCTACATTTAAACTGGTTTCCCTCCCCCAGGTTTGTGGAGGGCGGAGGTGGTGGAGGTGGGGGAGGTGAGGGGTGGATGAGGCTGGAGGCGGAGTGGCGTGTGCGGGTGGAGACGCAGCGGGTGGAGGCGGAGAGGCTCCGGGGTCAGCTGGAGGCCCTGAAGGAGAGCGAGGAGAGACAGCGGGGCGAGCTACGAGACAAGGACAGCACCCTCCACAGGTACACACACACACACACACACACACACACACACACACACACACACACACACACACACACACACACACACACACACACACACACACAGAGACAGAGACACGCACGCACACACACACACACAGAGACACGCACGCACACACACACACAGAGACACGCACGCACACACAAACCAAGCAGACACACACACGCACACACAAACCAAGCAGAAACGCACACAGACACTCACACACAAACTACGCACATGGATCGGTACTGTCTAACCCCTACCTGATCCTTAATGACCTGTCTCTGTACCGTCTAACCCCTACCTGCTCCTCAATGACCTGTCTCTGTACCGTCTAACCCCTACCTGCTCCTCAATGACCTGTCTCTGTACCGTCTAACCCCTACCTGCTCCTCAATGACCTGTCTCTGTACTGTCTAACCCCTACCTGCTCCTTAATGACCCGTCTCTGTACTGTCTAACCCCTACCTGCTCCTTAATGACCTGTCTCTGTACTGTCTAACCCCTACCTGCTCCTTAATGACCTGTCTCTGTACTGTCTAACCCCTACCTGCTCCTCAATGACATGGTTCTGATTCACTAAGTCTGCTCCAGCCTGAAGACTGGATGTCCTCTCTGGTCCCTCCTGTAGACAGGGTGCTGAGCTGGAGACCCTACGCTGTGAACTGGGTCAGACCCGGTCCAGGCTGGACCAGGTCAGACTGGAGCTCCAGCAGAGCCTCCAGGAGAACCAGAAGATATCCTCACAGGTAGCCCCTCATTTCAACCAGCTTCAACATCAATCCACTGACCCACTCCTCATATTCCACTGCTGCCACAAGCTTGTTGGTTTCTATATTTACCTAACAAGTGTTGATTCACTATTGGTTTGGGTTAACTATTGGTTTTGGTTCACTAGGGTTTGTTAACTAGTGTTGGGTTCACTAGTGTTGGGTTCACTAGGGTTAGTTCACTAGTGTTTGTTCACTAGGGTTGGTTCACTAGGGTTGGGTTCACTAGGGTTGGGTTCACTAGGGTTGGGTTCACTAAGGTTGGGTTCACTAGTGTTTGTTCAATAGGGTTGGGTTCACTAGGGTTGGGTTCACTAGGGTGGGTTCACTAGGGCTGGGTTCACTAGGGTTGGTTCACTAGGGTTGGGTTCACTAGGGTGGGTTCACTAGGGTTGGGTTCACTAGGGTTGGGTTCACTAGGGTGGGTTCACTAGGGTTGGGTTCACTAGGGTGGGTTCACTAGGGTTGGTTCACTAGGGCTGGGTTCACTAGGGTTGGTTCACTAGGGTTGGGTTCACTAGGGTTGGTTCACTAGGGTTGGGTTCACTAGGGTTTGTTCACTAGGGTTGGGTTCACTAGGGTTGGTTCACTAGGGCTGTAATGACCAGATGTTTAACATGACCTTTGTTGGTCCTCAGCTGGTAACCATGGAGAAGGAGTCAGAGGAGGAGATCAGGAGGCTGAGGAAGGAGGAGGCGTGGTGCCGAGAGGAGGCGCACACGCTCCTCCGGGGGGCTGAGAGGAGCAGGGAGGAGGAGGAGGAGGAGGCGAAGAGGAGGAACATCGACCTGACCACCCAGATGGAGAATCTACAGAAAACCCACCAGACAGAGGTCTGTCTGTCTGGTTTAGGCAGAGCAAGTATTTTCATAGGCCAAGTTCGTTTGAGGGCGGAGTCAGAATGTTTATGGGTGGGTCTTGGGAAGTCATGGTCTTGAATATTCCGTGAGGGCGGAGCCATGATGTTAGTGGGCGGAGCCATGTGGTTAGTGGGCGGAGCCATGCGGTTAGTGGGCGGAGCCACAGTGGTTGTGGGCGTTGCCCTTCACCGGTGTCCTCCTGTCCCTCCAGCGGCAGCAGCTGACCGCGTCCCACGCCACAGAGACGGAGGCTGCGGCGGTCGCTAGGGACCAGCTCCAGAGCAGCCTGGACGCCATGGCAACCCAGATGCTGCAACTACAGAGCCATCTCGGGACGGCGTCGGCCGAGAGAGACGCGCTCAGAGACCAGCTCAGGTACCAGCCCCGCTCCACGCAGACGAGCTGGAAGACGATCGGAGGAAGTTGTTTCTCCCGGGTTCTCATTGGTCGACCTGGTTTTTGTGTTTTCCAGCCAAGCGAGACAAGAGCTGGAGGGCCAGGGGGCCACGCTGCAGAACCTCAGAGGATACATCGGGGAGATGTCCCCCGAGAGGGGGGAGGAGGAGAGGCTGGAGGAGACCGTACAGGTGAGGCCCGCTCACTGACTGACTAACAACAGGTCATTCAGGGTTCAGTTAGACCGTACAGGTGAGGCCGCTCACTGACCACGGTTTAAACAGGGTTCAGTTAGACCGCTCACTCACTCACTAACTAATCCCAATTCATTCAGAGTTGAGTTAGACCAATCATTAACTGATCCCAATTCATTCAGAGTTGAGTTAGACCACTCACTCACTAACTAATCCCAATTCATTCAGAGTTGAGTTAGACCAATCATTAACTGATCCCAATTCATTCAGAGTTGAGTTAGACCACTCATTAACTAATCACCGTTCATTCAGAGATTAGTTAGACCACTCGCACACTAACTAATCCCAGTTCATTCAGAGTTCAAGTAACATCCTCAGGAAACCGCAGCTTGTCACTCGCTGGATGTATTGTAGGTCATCTCAGTAGGCCATCTCAGTAGGTCATCTCAGTTGGTCACCTCAGTAGGTCATCTCAGTAGGTCACCTCAGTAGGTCACCTCAGTAGGTCATCTCAGTAGGTCATCTCAGTAGGCCATCTCAGTAGGTCAGCATGTTGCAGATGAAGTGCATTAATATGCGGCACCATATTCACATCCATTATGTTGGTTCTTCCCGGTCGTTGTAGAAGCTCAGCAGGGAGAAGGAAGCCCTGGAGAAGACCGCAGATCTCCTCAGCGTCAGACTGAAGTGTGTCAACGAGATCCTCACCCTGCAGGAGCAGAAAGTCCTCCACAAGGTTCCTCCTCCTCCTCCTCCTCTTCCTCTTTTGGTCACCATTCCGTGTGGAGAGACCCCGAAGCTTGGTAGACAGAAACGGGAGAGACTGAGGGGGTCGTAGTTAGCAGGAGACTAATACTATGAGAGAATAATAATGGTATTTTTCTGCGAAATCTTTAAACATCTCCAAGGAGAGTCTTTGACCTCAACCAGGGCATAACAGGGATCTTGAAGTATCCACCGATTTCAGATGACAACCTCATTAATCAAAACTTTGGGGCAGACCGGATACCACAGGATTACAAATTTTAGTTTAACATTCAATCGCTTACATCCTTCTACGCAAGGAATACATCTCCTGTTTATGAGAGGAAGAAAACTTGACGTCATACATGTTCTGCGTTCAGCTAAAAAATCGAGAGGTTAGGATTCCTGCTGTGGAACTGGATGTGTCCGACCACCAACGCGTCACGTATGAAACCACTCCAACCCCATGAGCCGACCCCTCAGTACCAGGGGCAGAACCTGGCCTCCGGAAGCTCTGGGGCCTGACCTCTGACCACTGCCCCCTCTCCAGACCCTGTCGGACCCCCAGCCGCCCGGCGGCGGCGGTGACGGCGAGGCTCTCCGGCTGCTGCGGCTCTGGAGGGAGAAGGTGTACTCGCTGTGCGTCCGTCTGCGGACCCAGGAGCTGGAGCAGAAGAGGGAGAGGGAGCGGGCCTGCTCAGGGGTGAGGAGACACCGGGGAACCCTGGAGAACCACACACACACACACCTACACACACCTACACACACACACACACACACACACACACACACACACACACACACACACACACACACACACACACACACACACACACACACACCCCTACACACACACACACACACACACACACACACACACACACACACACACACACACACACACACACACACACGTGCATTTATGAACACCAACGCTCTGCGTGTCACCCTGTCCACTGCTTGTTCTTCCTGTAGATAGTTCACCGTGGTGACATCTGCAGCTATAGTCTGAGTGGTTCGTCATTTGAACTCAAAACAAACGAAGAAGGGGACAAGCCTTCTACCGTCAAGTGGAGACGGAAGGAAACCCAAACAATGTTTGCGTGTCGAAATGCAATTACCCCAAACCGAACCCTGACGTCTGACCCCGTCTGTGGCCGGAGCAGGAGAAGGCCCTGCAGGAGGAGGTGCAGCAGGAGCAGCTCCGGGGCACGCTCCTGCAGCACAGCCTGGACGACCGGCTGGCCCAGCTCCGCCTGGAGGAGGTGGCTGCGCAGGTACGCTCCTCGACCAATCACAGCCTCAGCCTGCCCACCTCTTTACCATTTGACACCATAACTCCCAAACCACTAAGCTCCATCACCTCCTAAACATTTAACGCAGTAACCTAATAAGCCTTCAGACCTAAAGTCCCTCCTTAAGGTCCATTCGTGGCTGGAGGGTGGGGGGTGGGGGGTGGGGGTTGGGGGGTGTCTACTGTGGGCCGTTGGAGCCCTTTGAGACGGGACCTGGGGCTAGGAAGTAGGACGGACCTGGCTCGTGCGTCAGGGCTGGTTCCGGCCAGCAGAGGGCGCTGTCGGCTCCAGCGGAGGAGCTCTGACCGTGCTGCTCTCCCCTCCGTCCCCAGAGCCTGAAGGAGGAGCTGGCCTCGCTGGGCCGGGAGAACGCGGAGCTGAGGGCCTGGAAGCACCGGGCCGGTGCCGACCTGGGGGCCACGAAGGAGGCGCTCCTGAGGTGAGCGACGTCTTTTTACCGGGGGAGTGGGGGGTTGTGATGTGAGACGCGCTGTATGACCTCGTCTCTCCGCAGGTTCGGCGCGGCGTTCGCAGCCCGCGTCGCCGACGTCAACCAGTCCCAGGACCAGCTCAACGCCTTCTCCCAGAGGCTGACCTTCGCCAAGAGGAGGGTCCAGACCATCCAGGGTAGGTCTAGTCCTATTCGTCCAGGGTCCAGACCATCCAGGGTAGGTCTAGTCCTATTCATCCAGGGTCCAGACCATCAGGGTTACTGGAGTGTCTGACTGTAGCTGTCAGGTTACCATAGAGACAGAGTGTCTGACTGTAGAGCTGTACTATAGAGACAGAGTGTCTGACTGTAGCTGTCAGGTAACCATAGAGACGCGGTGTCTGACTGTCGCTGTCAGGTTACCATAGAGACACGTTGCCTGACTGGGGCCGTCAGGTTACCATAGAGACAGTTTCTGACTGTAGATGTCAGGTTACCATAGAGACATGGTGTCTGACTGTCGCTGTCAGGTTACCATAGAGACAGTGTCTGACTGTAGCTGTCAGGTTACCATAGAGACACGGTGTCTGACTGTAGCTATCAGGTACCCATAGAGACACAGTGTCTGACTGTAGCTGTCAGGTTACCATAGAGACACGGTGTCTGACTGTAGCCATCAGGTACCCATAGAGACACAGTGTCTGACTGTAGCTGTCAGGTTACCATAGAGACACGGTGTCTGACTGTAGCTATCAGGTACCCATAGAGACACAGTGTCTGGCTGTAGCTGTCTGACTGTAGCCACACGTTGTCTGACTGTAGCTGTGTGTCTGACTAGCTGTGTGTCTGACTGTAGCTGTGTGTCTGACTGTAGCTGTGTGTCTGACTGTAGCTGTCTGACTGTAGCCCCGCGGTGTCTCTCCTCCTCAGGGTTGCTGGGGCGGAGAGCGGCGCTCCAGAAGCTCCAGCTCAGCTCCAGAGAGGCGGCCCAGGCGGACGACCGGTGAGAACACCCCCGTGTAGTCACGTAGCGCCGCTGTAGCCCAGAGAGACCCGCCGGGGAGGCTCAGAACCGCCATGAGAGGAGCAGCAACACCAACTCGAGGGCCGGTCCACACGGTCTCCCAAGGACCACCGGGGGGACTTGAATGGAGTCAGTCGTTCTTTGTGTGTTTTAACAGAGCAGACAGTGTTCGAACGCAGACTGTAGCCATCTACATCAACTCTGTGGTGTGCTGCTCAACAGACCGATCCTCAGTGTTCACTAGACTGATCCTCAGTGAGCTGTTCAGACTGATCCTCAGTGAGCTGTTCAGACTGATCCTCAGTGAGCTGTTCAGACTGATCCTCAGTGAGCTGTTCAGACTGATCCTCAGTGAGCTGTTCAGACTGATCCTCAGTGAGCTGTTCACTAGACTGATCCTCAGTGAGCTGTTCACTAGACTGATCCTCAGTGAGCTGTTCAGACTGATCCTCAGTGAGCTGTTCAGACTGATCCTCAGTGAGCTGTTCAGACTGATCCTCAGTGAGCTGTTCAGACTGATCCTCAGTGAGCTGTTCAGACTGATCCTCAGTGAGCTGTTCAGACTGATCCTCAGTGAGCTGTTCAGACTGATCCTCAGTGAGCTGTTCAGACTGATCCTCAGTGAGCTGTTCAGACTGATCCTCAGTGAGCTGTTCAGACTGATCCTCAGTGTTCACTAGACTGATCCTCAGTGAGCTGTTCAGACTGATCCTCAGTGAGCTGTTCAGACTGATCCTCAGTGAGCTGTTCAGACTGATCCTCAGTGAGCTGTTCAGACTGATCCTCAGTGAGCTGTTCAGACTGATCCTCAGTGCTGTTCCCCCCTCAGTGTGGGTCGTCTCCAGGCAGAGCTGCATCTGCTGGGCGAGGAGAGAGAGGAACTCAGCCAGGAGCTGAGGAGAACCCCGGACCTCATCGACAAGGCCCTGGCCCAGCTGAGAGAGACATGTAGGTACCCCCTCAACCCCATCACCACACCCCCACATATTATAGACCACCACTACACCCGTGAGCCCCGCCATCTCCACCAGCACATCCACCATGAAAACCTCCACTACCACCACCTCCATTCCCAACCGCCCCTCCACCCAGTGTTGTCTGCTCATCATCATCTCCTTACTCTCCTCCTCCTCTTCCTCCTCCTCCTCCTCCTCCTCCTCCTCCTCCTCCTCCTCCTCCTCCTCCTCCTCCTCCTCCATTTCTCCCCAACTTCTCTTCTTCTTCCTCCTCCTCCTCCTCCTCCTCCTCCTCCTCCTCCTCCTCCTCCTCCTCCTCCTCCAGTCGGGTGCCAGCTGAAGGAGCAGCAGGAGGAGCTGGATCGGAGCAGAGAGGCCCTGGCCGGGGCCCTCTCCTCCCAGGAGGAGGTGCAGCGGCGGGAGCACGAGACACAGGCTCAGCTGGAGGAGGCCAAGGCGCGGCTGGAGGAGTTGCACTCCCAGCTCCTCCTGCAGCAGGAGCAGAGCCAGCAGGGTGAGGGAGGACGGAGTGCGCCATATTACCTTTTACAAACGAACACACCGTGTAATTATCTAGTGTGTGTGTGTGTGTGTGTGTGTGTGTGTGTGTGTGTGTGTGTGTGTGTGTGTGTGTGTGTGTGTGTGTGTGTGTGTGTGTGTGTGTGTGTGTGTGTGTGTGTGTGTGCAGCCCTGCGGGAGGCGGAGGCGGGGCTTACGGAGCGTCTGCGGGAGGCGGAGTCTCAGGTGAACACCGCCCGCAGAGAGCACACCAAAGCAGGTGGGTGGAGTCACTCGCCAGGGTCAGGGTCCGCCCCCACCCTCCACGCTGGGCCCTGATTCGCCTGACGCCTCCCCCTCTCCCCGCCAGTGATGTCGCTGCGGCAGCTTGACAGACAGGTGACCCGGGAGCGGGAACAGGGGAGGCGGGACCAGCAGCTCCAGGTCGACCAATCACAGACGGAGATCCAGAACCTGCAAAGACGCCTGAAGGAGACGGAGACGGACAGAAACCTGCTGCTGGTAGGATAGATATAGCTATAGATATACACAACCTGGTAGGGTAGATATATAGCTATAGATATACACAACCTGGTAGGATAGATATACAGCTATAGATATGCACAACCTGGTAGGGTAGATATACAGCTATAGATATACACAGCTAGTTATACATAACCTGGTAGGATAGATATACAGCTATAGATATACATGACCTGCTGGTAGGATAGAGATACAGTAATAGAATATGAAACAATTTATGAGAAAAAACAATGTGTTGACCTCTGACCTTGGGGTCATGTGACTTCCAGGCCAGTGTCCAGGAGAGGGGTCATGTGACGGAGGTCAGGAGAGCTCGCATGTCATCCAGCCGCCCACGAGACCCCACACACAACACAGGTAACTGACCCACGTGCACAACCCAGGCCACGTGCACAACCCAGGTCACGTGCACACCACAGGTCACGTGCACACCACACACAACACAGGTGACTGTCCCACCCTCACACCACAGCTCACGTGCACACCACAGCCTACGTGCACACCACAGGTCACGCGCACACCACAGGTCACGTGCACACCCCAGGTCACGTGCACACCACAGGTCACGTGCACACCACTAAAGGAAATGTAATGCAAATCATTATTTGTGTGTGTGTGTGTGTGTGTGTGTGTGTGTGTGTGTGTGTGTGTGTGTGTGTGTGTGTGTGTGTGTGTGTGTGTGTGTGTGTGTGTGTGTGTGTGTGTGTGTGTGTGTGTGTGTGTCAGAGACCCTCCTGTCTGTCCTCGGTGACCTCAAGGCCCTGAGCTCCACTGTGGTGGACGGCTCTGAACACGAAGAGGAAGAGGAGGGAGAAGGAGACGGAGGAAGAGTAAGGAGAGGAGGAGAAAGACAAGGAGGAGAGGAAGTAAGAGTAAGTAGAGGAAGAAGAGAAGGAGGAGAGGGAAGAGGAGTGAGTGGAGGAGGAGGAGGAGGAAGAAAAGGAGGAAGAGAGCCGACCCAGCTCCCGTCTGTCTGACTCCTTCACCCAGGTCTCCCATCCCACCATTACCACGACGACAACGTGCCTTAGTTCTGAAAAGAGTTCCAGGGTCCTGGTTCGGCCGACTCACAGAACGGTGTTGCCATGTTGCCTCGAGTTCAGCACGTCATAAATAATGCCGAACATAAAACATTTGATCTGAAATAAGTTCATCAAGCCTTTGAAGTGGTGAAGATGACTGTGACACCTCCACTGTTTTGAACATTATACAAACTAGCGTGTTTGTATAATGGATGTTTGATGTATTTTTCCTGTGACAACAAATATTTTGTGTTTTATCTTCTTAATGAAAATAAAGCGTAATACTCACCAGCATGTTGTTATTTCCGTTTTTCAGTAAATCATAACTTAAACCTGGGTTAAAAGGAGAGTTTAGAGAATGTATTTGGAATTTAGGATCAATGGTTATAAGAATAACGGCCTGTTATTGAAAACATATCTACGTTCAATTAAATCTATACAATCCAGACTATACAATAGAACCCTAAATACATGAAGTATAACATACAACCCTATTGCCCTGAATAAACGGACATGTTTAGGGATGTTTCGTTAACATGTAGTCGCGATGGACACCAGCAGGGGGCGTTGTTACCAAGGTCTTGGTCAGGAAGCGTCCGGAAACTGCTGTCCTGCACGGTTTGTAGTTTATGCACCTTAAATGACACTCATTCCGTTTGTGCAGAGATGTTATAGGGGGATGCACTGAACTAATATTGACAGCGTTTGGATGACAAAGTGTGCGTTATATTTTGTTAGTAAGTGTTTGTTCTCACTGGATCTACATCAGAGTAGATCCAGTGAGATACAGCTCTGCTATTTACAAAGAGCCCCGAAAAGCTGAGCTAAATGGTCAGAAACCAGTAAGGAACTGGTCTTACCCCGAGGGAAGCAGATTCACGTCTTCTCTCGCTGCCCAGCGACCAGATCGTCGACTTAAGATAATGAAGTTAATCAATTATTAGGGAGATCTCAGCTGGTAGACCATGAATAGGAATAAATGAGTTACAATAAAAATATTTTTTTTACAACCAGTTGGGAGTTAATACGTTTTTAATTGTTCTCAGCCTCGCTGATAAAGACATCTGCTAAAAATGACTCACGGATGACTGCAGTGGTGTTGTTTAAATTAAGATGAGATGAAGGAATTACATCTCATCCTTTCCTCAGAGAAGAGGTCATGGTAGAAGTATCTTAGAAGAGATGAGCAAACATCTTATCTTCAGAGAACTGGTCATGGCAGATATATCTTAAGAAGAGATGAACAAACATCTTTTCTTCAGAGTAGAGGTCATGGCAGATGTATCTGAAGAAGAGATGAACAAACATCCTATCTTCAGAGAAGCGGTTATGGTCGATGTATCCTAAGAGGAGATGAACAAACATCCTATCTTCAGAGAAGCGGTTATGGTCGATGTATCCTAAGAGGAGATGAACAAACATCCTATCTTCAGAGAAGCGGTTATGGTCGATGTATCCTAAGAGGAGATGAACAAACAGCATCTCATCCCGTCTCCAGAGAAGGGGTCACGGGGGCTGCATCCCTACAGGCGTCCCGGAGCGTCCCAGTGCTCATCATCATCGTCATGGCGATCTGCGTCCCGGTCCGGGGTCAGGCCAGGGGGGGGTGGGGGGGTGGGGGGCCCTGGTGCTGATGCTGATCGGGGCCGTCAGGGGAGACCACCAGCGCTGCGTGCTGGACGGCCGGGCTGCTCCTCAGTGGGCGGGGGCTGGGGGCGACGACCGGGTCGAGGGGGCCCTGGATTCAGCTGTCCCATCCTGGGGGAGGGGGGTGGAGTGGAGTGGGGCTGGTGGGGGTGGGGGAGGTGGTGGTGTTGGCTGGTTGCCGGCGGTGATGAAGGAGATGATGGTGACGTTGGTGGTGGTGATGTAGGAGGTGGTGGTGAGGGTGGTGGAGGTGGTGGTGGTGGTGATGGTGTTGGAGGTGTTGGTGGTGACGGGGGGGGGGGGGGGTGATGGAGATGGTGGTGATGGAGGTGGTGGTGATGTAGGGGGTGGTGGTGGGGGTGATGGTGTTGGAGGAGGAGGTGGTGGTGACGGGGAGGGGGGGTGATGGAGATGGTGGTGGTGGTGTTGGTGGAGGTGTTGGTGGTGACAGGGGGAGGCTGATGGAGATGGTGGTGATGGAGTTGGTGGTGGTGGTGATGTAGGAGGTGGTGGTGAGGGTGGTGGAGGTGATGGTGTTGGTGGAGGCGGTGGTGTTGATGGAGGTGTTGGTGGTGGCTGATGGAGGTGGTGGTGATGGGGTGTTGATGGAGGTGTTGGTGGTGACAGGGGGAGGCTGATGGAGGTGGTGGTGATGGAGGTGGTGGTGGTGGTGACGGAGGGCCCGGTGGTGATGGAGGCGTTGAAGGTGGCGGTGGTTATGAAGGAGACGGCGGTGTGGTCTGGAGAAGCAGAGCAGTCCTGTTGTAGCGTTGGTGGTGTTGGCGGAGGAACGGAGAGAGCCATGAGTCATGATTATAAGTTCCCTGAGAACAGCTAGAGCATCCACGCAGACGAGGCTCGGGGAGAGTGTTGCTGTGGACTACCTGACAAACGCCTACCAGGAGAGCCTGGAGCCCAGACCGCAGACCAGACCACCACCTACCAGGAGAGCCTGGAGCCCAGACCGCAGACCAGACCACCACCTACCAGGAGAGCCTGAAGCCCAGACCGCAGACCAGACCACCACCAACCAGGAGAGCCTGGAGCCCAGACCGCAGACCAGACCACCACCGACCAGGAGAGCCTGAAGCCCAGACCGCAGACCAGACCACCACCTACCAGGAGAGCCTGAAGCCCAGTCCACAGACCAGACCACCACCGACCAGAAGAGCCTGAAGCCCAGTCCACAGACCAGACCACCACCAACCAGGAGAGCCTGAAGCCCAGTCCGCAGACCAGACCACCACCTACCAGGAGAGCCTGAAGCCCAGTCCACAGACCAGACCACCACCGACCAGAAGAGCCTGAAGCCCAGTCCACAGACCAGACCACCACCGACCAGAAGAGCCTGAAGCCCAGTCCACAGACCAGACCACCACCAACCAGGAGAGCCTGAAGCCCAGTCCACAGACCAGACCACCACCGACCAGGAGAGCCTGAAGCCCAGTCCACAGACCTGACCACCACATCCGCTCTGCTACCTGCTGGCTCCCTTCCAGCTAGGAGGAGCCCGGGTGCAAACGATAGGACGCATCCGATGCGACCGGTTCACGTTTTTAAAACGTATGAATGAGGGCAGAGGATCACGGCTCAGAGCCGTTGTGATTTCCCTCCTGTTGAATAGAGGAGAACGAGGCTGCAAGATTCCCTTCACATTCGAGACGTAATCACATGTTGTCAAATTCATTGCTTGACGAATGCTAGGCAGGCAGGCCACGGGGTTAGCACGTTGCACTCGGCGACTAGGAGAATAGCTTTAGTTATCACTTATTAATAATCCGTTGTGCTGATGCATGGCTCGCTGGGAGCGGCTGCTGAACGCTGTTAATCTCACAACGTGTTACCCCAGCCCCTTACTGATGTGTTGCTCATGATCTGGAGAACGATGGATGTCCAGGATACAGCTCTGCTATTTACAAAGAGCCCCGAGCCTGCGCCTCATTTAGCCAGAGCGGTGGAGGTTACGTCTGGCTCGAGGTCGGGCCGGGACATCCAGCCCTCCTTCTGTCCTCCATTCTGGAGGAGGAACGTTCGGCCTGAATCCAGGACGGGGCAGCAGGCAGAGACCTCCACAGAGAGTCAGACACACTCAGACTGGTCCTGATGAGAGTCTTCATCCCCACCGGTCCTGATGAGAGAGTCTTCACAACACTGGTCCTGATGAGAGTCTTCATCACCACTGGTCCTGATGAGAGTCTTCATCACCACCGGTCCTGATGAGAGAGTCTTCATCCCCACTGCTCCTGATGAGAGTCTTCATCACCACTGGTCCTGATGAGAGAGTCTTCATCCCCACTGCTCCTGATGAGAGTCTTCATCACCACTGGTCCGGATGAGAGTCTTCATCGGCACCGGTCCTGATGAGAGTGTCTTCTTCCCCACTGCTCCTGATGAGAGTCTTCATCACCACTGGTCCTGATGAGAGAGTCTTCATCAACACTGGCCTGATGAGAGAGATTGTTAACTTATTTTAAATGTATGCCTTCATTACATCATTCACTGATCCTTGAGAAATTTCTCTTCACATTAATTATGATGCACAAAAGAAGCAAGGCAGCAAAGTGTTTAAGAGAGAGAGGAAACTGAAATGAAAAAAGTAGGAGGATGTATATTAGAATATTTACGTTTAACGGTTGAGGTTATGGTGGTAATAAATGTTTGGTAATGAAAATAATTTTGAGGAGAGCTGCATGATACTGAATCTGTTTATACTTGGTGCATGATCTTGTGAAACTATTATTTTGTTTTCATACTGATCTAGTACGTTGAAGGTTTCCTAATTGTATCCTTAGGCACAAGATACAGAACATTTCAAACAGACGACCCATTTAATTGAGAACTCTAAGGCAGATGTTGATGTGAATAAATATGTGTGTTGTTCCAGCTCTGGCTCACCTCGGATCAGTGAAAAGGGTTTGCTGATATTTCACATTGTCATTAATATATTTATATAATATTTTGCCATTAACCACAGCGCATGGTTTGCTCTTCTGAATGCAAAGTGATTTCAAACCGGATTAACCTCCCGGTGCGACTCTGTTTGAACTCAGACCTGTCTCACCTCACCACACAGTGACTCACCGCTCAATTAGAAACCGGTTTACCCTCTGACCCCTGATCTTTAATAACAGCCTCCTCTCCTCCCTCTCATCTCCTCCCTCTCATCACCTCCTCTCCTCCCTCATCACCTCCCTAATTTCCTCCCTCTAATCAGCCCCACTCTCCTCCTCTCATCAGCTCCTCCTCTCCTCCTCTCTCCTCCCCTCTCTCCCACCACCTCCATCTCCTCCCCCCCCCCCCCCCCCCCCCTGTGTATCAGAGCTGAATGGGAGTGCAGAGAGTCGGACCTGAATGGAGAGAGAATCAACATCCAATTTCACAGCTCGTGGTTCTGATGACAAAGCAAAGGAGAGACTCCAGTAAACAAACCTTTACTTTGAAAAACCCCAGAGAGCAGGACAACTATACAGTTCCCTCTTCATCAACATCATCATCATCATCGGATTGTCCTTCAGTCAACATTATAACATCAGTTATAACACACATTGCTGTTTCACACACGGTCGTACCGTGTAAACAGATCAGGAAAACTAACCCGAAGAGGAACTCAAATACGACAATAATATAAATCAATTACCGGTTGGAATAAGTGCTTATAGTAGTAAGAATAGAATACTTAGAATAGTAATTATAATTCAAGCTCACCCATATATTTATTTGGTGTTTACAATCCTAAACCATCATAGCACACACACACGCACACACACACCCTCTCACACACGCTCTATCCCTTAGCACTGTGAATAAAACAAATACCTCGTCTTATGCGAGGAGAAAATAACATGCTCAGACACCACTGATCCAGGCCAAACACATCAACAGATGAGGCAGAGGAGGAGGCTGTGGACGTGAGCGCTGGTGTGTCTACAGCTGAGTGTATTCACAGCGACGGCATCTCGTATTTAGGCCACTGTTGTCCCCGAGGGGAACAACTAGTGTGTGATTCTGCTGCTCCTAACAAGCTATTACTGTAGATGAAGTGGGACGCAGGCCGTCCATTGACAGGTACTGCCAGCCCTGGTAGGACTGGACCTGGCAAGGCTGAACCTGGTAGGACCGGTCCGGGTACGACCGGACCTGGTAGAACCCGATCTGGTACGACCGGATCTGGTACTTTAAGACCTGGTACGACCGGACCTGGTACAATTGGACCTGGTACGACCAGACCAGGTAGGACTGGACCTGGCAAGACTGAACCTGGTACAATTGGACCTGGTACGACCAGGCCTGGTAGGACAGGAAGTGGTACGACCGGACCTGGTACAATTGGACCTGGTAGGACCGGAAGTGGTAGGACCGGAAGTGGTACGACCAGGACCTGGTATGACCGGACCTGGTACGACCGGACCTGGTACTTTCAGACCTGGTAGGACCCGACCTGGTGATAACAGACCTGGTACGAACGGATCTGGATCAACCCGACCTGGTACGACCAGACCTGATAGGACCGAGCCTGCCAGAACTGAACCTGGTGGGTGCTCTGATGTTGTCTCTTGATATAACGACGTTGTAAGCCAAACTCACACGACCTGTTTGAGAATCAAGCCATCATAACAACCGGGTCAGAGGTCATGTTGAGATATCCTCTCACCAGCACGGCCGTAGTCCTTCTCTCCCCACTGTTCTGAGAAGCTTCTAGAAGCACGGAAACAAGCTATGAGTATACAATGCTATCACAGCACATGGTAGGCCTGTGTGCCCTGTGATTCTTTCTCCTAGGACATCGTCAAAAGTCACGTCACACACCACACGTCACGTCATATGTAACATGTTCCGCCACACGTCGTGTCAAACGTCTTGTCACGTAACATGTCACATAACATGTCACCTAACATGTCATTTCGCATGTCACGTCACATGTCACATCACACGCCATGTCACATGTCTCACGCCACACGTCATGCCTGGTGTCAGTGTGAAGAACGGAGCGGAGAATGTGCCTCAGACAGGCCGTCAGCACGAATACAAATCAGCTCTTTTGGACAAAATGACAACAAAATGAGCCAGAAGCTCCACCATGCAGCACCACCTGACCCACACACAGCTGCACCACCACCCCCACTACCAGCACCACCACGACCACCACCACACCCAACCACGCACCACCACCACCACCACGATACAGCACCAGCACCACCTCGACCACCACCACACCCAACCACCACCACCACCACCACTCACCACCACCACACAGCATCCAGACCACAGAGGCTGAGGACGACACCAACAACCCTCTGGTTGCCAGGCGACCTGCTTTAGAATGTGGATGGCTGACGCCCCCGCAACACGAGACAGATTATTATAGAATATGGAGGAGCCTCAGGAAGGACCGGAAGGATGACTATCTACAAGCTGAGAGGCAGCCACCATGAGTCCTCCTCCTCCTCCTCCTCTTCCTCCTCCTATATTCTCCTCATCTCTCTTCTCCCTTCGGCTCTACTCGCTCGGTCATCAGGCTAGCAGCTCAACAGGCTAACATCGTTTAAGTAGCCCAACCTGCCAACATCATTGTTGTCGCTCAACGTGCTAACGTCCATCAACTAGCTCAACATGCTAACATAATTTGAGTCGATCAACAGGCTGAGATCGTTTGAGCAGCTCGACTTGGCAACATCATTGTTGTAGCTAAACATGCAAACATCATTGAAGAAATTCGAAATGCTTACACCATTGTTGTAGCTCAACATGCTAACATCCTTGTAGTAGCTCAACATGCTAACATAATTTAAGTAGATCAACATGCCAACATCATTGTTGTAGCTAAACACGCTAACATCATTTAAGTCGTTTGAAATGCTAACATCCATCGTAGCAGCTCTGGGTTAAGAGGTAATGAAATTCCGATGAACTCCAGTGTAACCATTAAATCCTATTCCCTAATGTGGTGTCTCACACACTAAACACATGCTAAAACATGCCACCACATGCTAACACAAGTTCCCCATACTAGCACAAGCTAACACATTCCATCACACGCTAACACATTCCACCACACGCTAACACAGGCCTCCACACGCTAACACCTACCACTACATGCTAACACACACTAACACATGCCCCCCAACATGCTAACACCTGCCACCTAACGCTAACACAGGTCATCACACCCTAAAACACGCCAACCACATGCTCAAACACGCCACCAAGCGCTAACACAGGCCACAACATGCTAACGCACGAACACATACCACCACATGCTAACACAGGCCACAACCCGCTAACCCACCCCGCCACATGCTAACGCACACATGAGCAGCGCTGTCTCCCAGTGCAGCACCCAGCTGATGACCGGCTCCCTGACATCAGACACGCCTGACAGGAGCCGTCACTCTCTGGAGTGACCCTCACACACACACACACTGAAACACACACATCCACACACACATTCTGCATCTCTCACGCACCACCGCAAATAACACTATATATATGTATATACACACACTGCATAGATTATTAATATATAATACATAACACTAATGTCAAACACAAACTATCACAGCTAATGAAGAGAGAGAGAGAGAGAGAGAGAGAGAGAGAGAGAGAGAGAGAGAGAGAGAGAGAGAGAGAGGGGGGGGGGGGAGAGAGAGAGGGGGAGAGAGAGGGGGAGAGAGAGAGCGACAGAGTGAGAGAGAGAGAGAGAGAGAGAGAGAGGCAGAGAGAGGGAGACAGAGAGAGACAGAAAGACAGAGCGACACAGAGAAAGACAGAGCGACATAGAGAGAAAGAGATATACAAAGAGGGACAGAGAGAGAGGTTTTAATTAGCCTGTGAATCTCTCTCACTTCTCATCCTTCAGTAGAATAATAAGGCGGTTATATAATGACATGCTGCTTATGGCGTGGCAGTGTGTTTGTGATCACCCTGGGTCCTTTTCACTTTAATCTTCATAAACTTGGGGAAATAAAATCCTGAAGTGAACTGTTGTAAATAGAACTGTTAGATTGTTAGATTTCGGGAGAGTAAAATAATAATGTTTGCCTGAAATGAAAAGGAATAAATGAAAGATTGCCTGTTCCACTGGTTGGGGTCAACAGAGCACAGCGCTTCATTAGTCATTTATATGTGGAGCTCCTGATGTTTCACAGCTGGAGCGGTTCCTTTAACCAGGAACTGGACAGCTTACATGTGGTGCAGATGTGGTGCAGGATGTGGTGTTGATGTGGTGCAGGATGTGGTGTAGATGTGGTGCAGGATGTGGTGTAGATGTGGTGCAGGATGTGGTGTTGATGTGGTGTTGATGTGGTGCAGATGTGGTGTTGATGTGGTCCTGATGTGGTACAGGATGTGGTGTTGATGTGGTGCAGGATGTGGTGTAGATGTGGTGCAGGATGTGGTGTAGATGTGGTGCAGGATGTGGTGTTGATGTGGTGTTGATGTGGTGTTGATGTGGTGCAGATGTGGTGTTGATGTGGTCCTGATGTGGTACAGGATGTGGTGTTGATGTGATGCAGGATATGGTGTAGATGTGGTGTTGATGTGGTGTAGATGTGGTGCAGGATGTGGTGTTGATGTGGTGCAGGATGTGGTGTTGATGTGGTGTAGGATGTGGTGTAGATGTGGTGCAGGATGTGGTGTAGATGTGGTGCAGGATGTGGTGTTGATGTGGTGTTGATGTGGTGCAGGATGTGGTGTAGATGTGGTGCAGGATGTGGTGTTGATGTGGTGCAGGATGTGGTGTTGATGTGATGCAGGATATGGTGTAGATGTGGTGCAGGATGTGGTGTAGATGTGGTGCAGGATGTGGTGTTGATGTGGTGTTGATGTGGTGTAGATGTGGTGTAGATGTGGTGTTGATGTGGTGTTGATGTGGTGTTGACTTGGTGCAGGAAGTGGTGTTGATATGATGTTCATGTGTTGTAGGATGTGGTGTTGATGTGTTGTTGGCGTGGTGAAGGATGTGGTGTTGATGTGGTGCAGGATGTGGTGTAGATGTGGTGCAGGATGTGGTGTAGATGTGGTGCAGGATGTGGTGTTGATGTGGTGCAGGATGTGGTGTAGATGTGGTGCAGGATGTGGTGTAGATGTGGTGTTGATGTGTTGTTGATGTGTTGTTGATGTTGTGTTGATGTGGTGTTGAGTTAATGCAGGATGTGGTGTTGATGTGTTGATGTGGTGTTGAGTTAATGCAGAATGTGGTGTTGATGTGGTGTGAACGTGGTGGGGGTCAGGGTGCTGTTGGCATGGCTACTGGGCTCATCTGAAACCTTCTAAATCATATTCTAAAACCTTTCTTAAACCTCCTCTCCACATCTACTAATTCATTTTCAAAATAATTTTCAAAATAATCTTCTAAATCATTTTCTCAATCAGGTTCTGTGGCGCTGCGGTACTCGTTGGATGCCAGAGGAGAGATGAATGCGAGCAGCTGATTAGGACCCGGTGGT
Organism: Gadus morhua; assembly: GCF_902167405.1. Taxonomy (NCBI): domain Eukaryota; kingdom Metazoa; phylum Chordata; class Actinopteri; order Gadiformes; family Gadidae; genus Gadus; species Gadus morhua. Next base: position 31,091,440 of record NC_044054.1, read on the forward strand.
CGATATTCATATTTCAGAAACACACAGCCTGAGGGAGGATGGGGGGCACCCACCCCCTCAGGAACATTCACCGCAATGACCCCAATGTGGACTTAAATTAAGGCTGTTGGTCACACAGGCACACACCCACAGCGACCAGTTATTGATCAATTAAAAATGGGACAGCGTGCCTCAGGATCACACACACACACACACACACACACAGGCACGCCCGCACGCTCTCTCTCTCTCACACACACACACACACACACACACACACACACACACACACACACACACACACACACACACACACACACACACACACACACACACACACACACGAGCAGGAGTAATCAGATGTCCTGATGGCTAGAGTAGGATACTATTGGACCAGACGAGCGGCGGCGTGTGTTTGGGAGCGCGCCGCGCCGTCCCGCGACTCCGCAGTGACGTCGGGACGGGAGGCTGCACTTGTAATTCACATCAGATCAAGTTTGATAAACGCAGCCCTCTGCCCCAATTGGACGGCCCGGTCCACAATAACCGCTCCTCTACCACCATCTTTACACAAGTGTGTGTCTGTGTGCAGTGTGTATCTGCGGTGTGTGCAGCGCAGTGTGTGTGTGTGTGTGTGCATGTGTGTGTGTGAAGTGTGTACCGCGGTGCGGTAGCTGTTTGGCACATCGACAGCCGCGACCACCACCACATCTGGTCGCCTCCTTGCGCATCAGATCGTGTTCTCCATGGTCCTCTCACGGCCGGTTCGGTGAGGAGTTGATTCGAGCCGAGGGGGATGAAGATGCTGACCCGCGTCCGGGCGGCGGTGCTGCTCTGCTTGTGTTTCTGGGACGAAGCTCTCGCCGGATTCCCCAATCAAATCAACATCGGTAAGTTTCATTCCTGACTCCCGACTGCTGCATTTTTTTTTGGTGCCTTTATTTGACATTTTTTTCCTACAAGTGTCCGCCGACCACGTCGCGGCATTTCTATATCTATACATTTATGTCTTAATATTCCCTCGCCAACTTCACTTGTGGATGTGAAGTAGGCTGGAAGGACGGTCACGGTGCGGTATTATGAACGTTCGTGTCAGGTCCGCCGGGTCCATGGTGGACGACTTGTTCGGTCGAGTGGAGGAGGACTCCTTCGGTCCTTCGGTCTGATTCGCTTATCATTGCATTCATTCCTCATTGTGTTGCATTGCTTTACGGCGAGCGAATAAACGCAGGTATTTCTAACCTAGCGCCAACGTTAAAGCCAAATCCGCGGTGACATGTCGCTGCCACCCAACAACTAGTTGAAGCCCTAACGGCGCGGTGTCCTCCCCGGTGCAGGCGGGCTGTTCCTGCGCGCCACGGTCCAGGAGCACAGCGCGTTCCGCTTCTCCGTGCAGCTGTACAACACCAACCAGAACGCCACGGAGAAGCCCTTCCACCTCAACTACAACGTGGACAACCTCGAGTCCTCCAACAGCTTCTCCGTCACGCACGCATGTGAGTCCAAATAACGCTAAGCACGCTTTCTTTTGGATGACATGATTGATTGATTGATTGATTGATTGATTGATTGATTGATTGATTGATTGACACACACACACACACACACACACACACACACACACACACACACACACACACACACAACACACACAACACACAACACACACACACACACACACCCAACACACAACACACACACAAGCAGGTTTGGGTTATAACGACAATAGAGACGGGTCATTAAGGAGCAGGTAGGGGTTAGGGGTCATCTTGCTCTAGGACGCCTACAGGTGGACTGAGGTCATTGGGAATTGAACCCAGAACCTCTGGGCTGGGAGTACGACACAGAGACACCTGGGCGATCTGTGGTTGGTCTCTGGTCTCCATTACAGGAAAAGCAATCGGAAATGTTCAGTCTGTCATATGGACACCTTTCTGCCTGTCTATCTGTCTGCCTTTCTGTCTGTCCACCTGTCTTCTTCTCCCTCTGCCTGTCTGCCAGTCTGTCCGCCTGTGTACCTGTCTGCCTCTCTGTCGGTCTGTCAGAGGGACTTGTCTCTGAGGAACCTGTGGTTCTGGCGCGGGCCGACTGGGTGGTCCTGTTGAATACCAATCCTCCTCTTCTCCCTCCTCCTCTTCCTCCTCCTCCTCCTCCTCCTCCTCTTCCTCCTGGGAGCGTACTGCGTCAGCCCCACGGGCTGGGGAGCACCGTGGGTTAGGGGCTCGGTTCGGCCTGATGAATGTCCTTAATGTTTCACCTGGGGACTGGAGAGTGGAGGGCCATCTGTCGGCTGTTAAGATGACACTCACAGCCTTTTACAAGCTTTTAACGCTTTTATGCTCTCATGCGTTTTAACAAGAAGATCTGATCTGAGACCCCGGACTCGTCCTCAGAGGAACCCTGTAGACCGCGCAGGTGGAAGTAGACCCAGTTCTAGAACCAGATCTACACCACGCAGGTGGAACTAGACCCAGTTCCAGAACCAGATCTAGACCGCGGACGTTGACCTAGACCCAGTTCTAGACGGTGGACCTAGACCCAGTTCTAGACAGCGCAGGTGGACCTACACCCAGTTCTAGACCGTGGACCTAGACCCAGTTCTAGACCGTGGACCTAGACCCAGTTCTAGACCGCGCAAGTGGACCTTGACCCAGTTCTAGACCGTGGACCTAGACCCAGTTCTAGACCGCGGGCGTTGACCTAGAGTCTAGGTCAACCTAGAGTCTAGGTCAACGTTCGTGAGTCTAGAACTGGGACTAGGTCCTAGACCTAGGTCAAGGTGGTCTCTAACCTTTAGGATTCTGTTGTCCCCAGTTGGTGGTTACCGTGACAGCGAGGTCATAAGGTCAGCTCTGCTGCTCCTGGGTCATGTGACGTCTTCTTAGAGGACTGACTCGTTCAGCGCTCGGCAACAGCAGAGTGTTGTTGGCCTGTTACACAACGCCACCCACCTGACAACACTGGTACGCTGTAGTAACGACATGTTCTCACTGGGACTACAGTACTGTACTGCATACTGCTGTGATACTACAGTACAGTACTGCATACTGCTGTGGAACTACAGTACAGTACTGCATACTGCTCTGGAACTACAGTACAGTACTGCATACTGCTGTGGAACTACAGTACAGTACTGCATACTGCTGTAGTATTACAATACAGTACCGCATACTGCTGCTACTACTACAGTACAGTACTGCTGTGATACTACAATACAGTACTGCTGTTGTGCTACAAACAAAGGACTGCATACTGCTGTGGTACCACAACACAGTACTGCGTCTTGCGTACTCCCCAACGCTGTGGTACCGCGATGGAATACTGCTCTGTAACGCAGTAGTACTAGAAAACACTACAATACAGCATTGCCTCGTATGACACATGAGTGAGGAACCAGGGGGAACCATGAGGAACCAGCCCCCCCCCTGTCATCTGCCAGCTCACTGGTGACCATGGGTCAACCACGCTGAACCGGGCCAGGCCGGCTGGCTCAGCACATCAAGGGGGAGTGCCTGATAGGAATCGATCGCTATTGGCAGATCAATCAATGAGCAGCCGGAAGGGCTGAGAGCCCGGCCGTGTCCTACATCCCATTCATCTGCTCCTCTTCATCCTGCGCTTTGTCCTCCTCTCCTCACCTCCTCCTCTTCTTTTGCCTCCTCTTTTTTTCTCTTCCTCCCTTCCTCCTAATCCCCCTTACCTCCTACAATTCATCAAATTCTCCCCCTTCTCCCCTACCATTGCTTCTCCTCCTCTCTCCTCTCTTGACTGCTTCTCTCTCTTCCCCTCCTCTCCTCTCTCTCTCTCTCCCTCTTCTCCCCTCTCTCTTCCCCTCCTCTCCTCTCTCTTTCTCCCTCCTCCCCCTCTCTCTACCCCTCTTTTTCTCTCTTCCTCTCTCCCCCCTCTCCTCTCTCTCCTCCCCCTCTCCTCTCTCTCCTTCCCCTCTCCTCTCTCTTCCCCTCTCCTCTCCCTCATCCCCCTCCTCTCCTCTCTCTCCCCCTCCCCTCTCTCCTCTCTCTCCCCCTCCCCTCTCTCTCCCCCTCCCCTCTCCCCTCTCTCTCTCCCCCTCCCCTCTCTCCTCCAACAGGGAGTGATGTTCTTTATAAATCCCGTGCCCAGTCAGTGTGCAGCCGGGAGCAGAGCTCTAAGAGCTTCAGCACGGTGGAGGGTGGACGGTCTTAATGAAGCTAGCGGAGGCTATGTATAGCAGCTGTGTTGTCCTAACCTCCCCTGCAGATCGATGGTGACCGTTCACCTAGTGGGAATGTTGATCGGGTTCTGAGGTGGTCGTTATCGTACCTGTAGCCCCGCTGTAGTCGTAGAGTAGCTACTGTAGTTCTCTGTGTATGTATATTGCTACTTTTGTACGGTAGGACTAATGCTACTATAGTGCCACTGTAGGACTGATGCTACTATAGTCCTACGGTAGGACTAATGCTACTATAGTGCTACAGTAGGACTAATGCTACTATAGTGCTACAGTAGGACTAATGCTACTATAGTCCTACAGTAGGACTGGTTCTACTATAGCCCTACAGTAGGACTAATGCTACTATAGTGCTACAGTAGGACTAATGCTACTATAGTGCTACAGTAGGACTAATGCTACTATAGTGCTACAGTAGGACTAATGCTACTCAAGCCCTACAGTAGGACTGGTTCTACTATAGCCCTACAGTAGGACTAATGCTACTATAGTGCTACTGTAGGACTAATGCTACTCAAGCCCTACAGTAGGACTAATGCTACTATAGTGCTACTGTAGGACTAATGCTACTCAAGCCCTACAGTAGGACTGGTTCTACTATAGCCCTACAGTAGGACTAATGCTACTATAGTGCTACTGTAGGACTAATGCTACTCAAGCCCTACAGTAGGACTAATGCTACTATAGTGCTACAATAGGACTGGTTCTACTATAGCCCACCGTAGGACTGAGGCTAACACAGTCCTACGGTAGGTCTGTGCGGCTGCTTGCCTCAGCCATGGAGGGGTTGAGTTCATCCATGCAGAAGTAGAGAAGGCTGATCCATGGCGGGCTGGAGGTCAAAGACACGGCCCACTGACCCCATGGAGATGGAGAGGACAAGTCCTCTGCACTGAAGTAGTGAGGAAAAGTACTCAGTACTGAAGTAGTGAGAAAAAGTATTCTAGTACTTTGCCCGGGAACATGTTCATACTCTGTGGTGATTTAAAAAGCAGTTTGTGCTGAAACACGTTTTGCTGAATATGTTTTGTTATAATATATATAATATCCTGTTATATAATATTGGATACACGAGCATTTGAGTCATAACTGGGTCTCTTAGACTTTAACATTAGTGAAAGTATTTCACAGCCTTCCTGACACAATACTGCAACTTTTAGGAAAATTGGAAAAAGAATGTGGGTCAACCTTCCAGTGCTCGACTTATTGGCATCACACACGCTGCTGGAGTTTGGGTGTTCTGGTTAGAGTTAGGTGTTCTCTTTAGAGTAGGGTTAGAGTTAGGAGTTCTAGTTAGAGTAGGGTTAGAGTAGGGTTAGAGTTAGGAGTTCTAGTTAGGAGCTCTAGTTAGGAGTTCTAGTTAGAGTATGACAACGACGCACCGGTTAAGTCATCAACTAAGAGACGTGATCAGGGTGTGAGGTCACGTGATCAGGGTGTGGGGTCACCCGATCAGGGTGTGAGGTCATAGGTCACGTGATCAGGATTTGAGGCCATAGGTCACATGATCAGGGTGTGAGGTCACAGGTTGGTCAGGGTGGTTTCCGGGGCTACCGGACCCTGACGTACAGTGAAACTCTTCCTCACGGTATCCCTGTCTTCCTCGGTGCAACCACTGATGATGTTGTGAGACAGCTCCATATGAACAAATATATATATCCCTGTTACAACGTCAATCCAGGAATATCCATACATGTTCAGTCCACATGTATCGACTGTTTGTCAGCAGAAGGAGGGGAAGCAGAGCTGTGGTCCATAAACCTGTCCATGTACATCTGCTGTCTGTAGCGTTCAAGTATTCAACGCGCTCAGGAACAACCTTGAGTCCATCACGAGCTGACACGCGCCTCCGTCACATGGCCCGGGGGACGTGACATCACAGCGTTATTATTATATCAGGGTTATACGTGACACATCAAACAGGAAGGTGTCCGGGGCGCGGCCCGTCACGTGTGTCAACATGGATTCAAAAGATGGCAGTGAAGGGAGCGGGCAGACCCCGCCCACCATAGAGAACACGCTAAGCATGTCAGATTACCTTGGAGAACACGCTAAGCACGTCAGACTACCTTAGAGAACATGCTAAGCACGTCAGACTACCTTGGAGAACACGCTAAGCACGTCCGACTACCTTGAAGAACACGCTAAGCACGTCAGAACTCTAAGCACGTCAGACTACCTTAGAGAACACACTAAGCACGTCAGACTACCTAAGAGAACACGCTAAGCACGTCAGACTACCTTAGAGAACACGCTAAGCACGTCCGACTACCTTGAAGAACACGCTAAGCACGTCAGAATGCTAAGCACGTCAGACTACCTTAGAGAACGCACTAAGCACGTCAGACTACCTTAGAGAACACGCTAAGCACATCCGACTACCTTGAAGAACACGCTAAGCACGTCAGAACGCTAAGCACGTCAGACTACCTTAGAGAACACACTAAGCACTTGTAGGCAGCGCACCTGGTTGGCTCTTCTCCTATCGCTCTCTGCTTCCTCTCTCTTTTCCAACCTCTCTCTCTTCTTCCTCCTCTCTCTTTTCCAGCCCCATCTCTCTCTCTCTCTCTCTCTCTCTCTCTCTCTCTCTCTCTCTCTCTCTCTCTCTCTCTCTCTCTCTCTCTCTCTCTCTCTCTCTCTCTCTCTCTCTCTCTCTCTCTCTCTCTCTCTCTCTCTCTCTCTCTCTCTCTCTCTCTCTCTCTCAGAGAGACCCAGGGAATATGTCTTCCTCACCCAGGAGACGGGTCCTGTGTGTGGGGGGGACGAGGGCCTTGTGAGTGTCTGCCGTCCTGTCTCTTTGGTTGACCTCCCCAGCGTGACGAGCACCCCCTCTCGCCGTCGTCACGGCGATGTCTCCGGTCGCCGTGACGAACAGAGAGCTGTGAACACACACACAAGTCCTTTCACATTAAGAGTCTGAAATGATCTCCTAATATTATGGGACATCTCTGTTTGGACAAGAACTTGTTTTTTAAAGAGCAAAAAATGTATACCATTAATCATAAACATAATTAATATTTACGGTCTTAAAATTATCTTTTGCAATAGGTCCTGATTCACGATTAAACATCTTCCCCTGGAACTTTGCGTGCAATTCAGATGAGGGGGATTTGTTAAGGCTGGGATTAAGATTATTTGCACAGATAATAATTCTACAGTCCTGCTGGAAGGTCAGGCCAGACCAGCCAGGTAGAACCACCAAGAGGGGTTCTGTCTGCTGCGTCTGACCCCGGCCAGCTGAGGGTCTGCACGGTGGAGGGATGTGTTCGATCCTGGTTAGTGGGGGGCCAGAAATGATGAACGGTTGTGAGCTGTGTGAGGGTTGGTGGTGGGTCGGGGTGAGGTGTGGTTAGCCCTGGTGGGGAGTTGTAGTCAGTGGTGGTGGTCAGTGGTGGTTGGTGGTGGTTAGTGTTGCTGAGTTGTGATGACTGCTGGTTAGGTGTGCTGAGTGCTGGTTAGTTGTAGTAAGTGGTGGCGGTGAGTGGTGGAGGTTAGTTGTGAGTAAGGTTGAGGGGTGGTGAGTGCTGAGTTGTGGATTGTTGTAACTCATGGTGCTGAGTGCCAGTGAGTGCTGGTTAGTTGTGCTGAGTTATGCTGAGTGGTGGTTAGTGGTGCTGAGCTGTGGTTTGTTGTGGCGAGGCGCCGCCCGGCGATGGGGGCTAGGAGGAGGGTGTCATGCCTGCGCTGTCTCCCAGCGTGTTGTAGAGACGTCAGCGGGTTAGCAGATGATAATGGAGCCTGACAGCCAGGCATGAAGCTGCACTGACGCTGCGACAAAGGGCTGAGAACACACTTACAGCCAGGATACAACACACTTACAACAAGGATACAACACGCTTACAACAAGGATACAACACACTTACAACAAGGATACAACACGCTTCCAACAAGGATACAACACGCTTCCAACAAGGATACAACACGCTTCCAACCAGGATACAACACACTTACAGCCAGGATACAACACACTTACAACCAGGATACAACACACTTACAACAAGGATACAACACACTTACAACCAGGATACAACACACTTACAACAAGGATACAACATGCTTACAACCAGGATACAACACACTTACAACAAGGATACAACACACTTGAAACCAGGATACAACACGCTTACAACACGCTTACAACCAGGATAGAACACGATTACAACAATAATACAACACACTTACAACCAGGATACAGCACACTTACAACAAGGATACAACATACTTACAACCAGGATACAACACACTTACAACCAGGATACAACACACTTACAACAAGGATACAACACACTTACAACCAGGATACAACACACTTACAAGCCGGATACACCACACTTACAACAAGGATACAACACACTTACAACCAGGATACAACACACTTACAAGCCGGATACACCACAGTTCCAGCCAGGATACACCACAGTTACAACCAGGACCTAACAGTTACAATCAGGTAACAACTCAGTTGCAACCAGGATACAACACACTTACAACCAGGATGCGACACAGTTACAACCAGGATACACCACAGTTACAACCAGGATACACCACACTTACAACCAGGATACAACACACTTACAACTCACATACGGATAAAACAGGATCCGAAACCAGCTTAGACTGGCCCTTCCCACTCTGAGAAGATGGAAGAGTAGATTCCTTCGCTCTATGAAGAGCTCTGTGTGTGTTGGGGTTTCTGTGTAAAGTGTTTGTTTGTTTCCGTGTAAAGTGTGTGTCTCTATGTTCAGCGCATGTTCCTACATTGTGTCTCTATACAAAGTGTGTGTTGGATGTTTAGCGGTTCTATTGAACATTGAAATGTCAAAGTGTTACACTTCTATTGCCTCAGGCCCTGAGAGAGAGAGAGAGAGAGAGAGAGAGAGAGAGAGAGAGAGAGAGAGAGAGAGAGAGAGAGAGAGAGAGAGAGAGAGAGAGAGAGAGAGAGAGAGAGAGAGAGAGAGAACAACCATCCATGTAAAGAAGAGGCAACACACAATCATCCATGCATGCAGGGACCTCCCCCCAGCCTGCAGGGCCGTAGTCTAGAAGAGGGGACAGAGCAGTGGATCATGTGATGTCCGGATAGACCCCTGTCCCTACCTCAGGGTTTAACCTGGGGGGGGGGGGGGGGGGGGGGGGGGGGATCAACTCAGCATCACGCCCCACCGAGGGAATCGAGTGTTAGACAGTGGGAGCTGAGTCACTGCTGCTAATACCGCGAGACCATTGTGTCATTAAGCTCCAAAGGGTTTCATTACAAGAGTGGTTTTGTGTACATTGTGTACTCTGAAACACTTCAACGTACACAATGTAAACATCTAACCGATTTAGCGCATTCCATTAGTGTGGTTAAATATATTCACAGACTCTCCCAATGACTAATTAGTATTTTTAGAATCTATTTATTTAATGGTACTAATCGGTCTCGTTTATTTTGTTGCACAATCACAGTTTCTGAAACAAAAAGCTTCGAAAAGGGCTATACAGAGAAAATCCAATGACTATTCCCTGTTGGATCATTTACCACACACTAATATGAAAGCTTCTTACATTGAGTTCAGATCCATGTCATTGAGGATCAGCTAGGGGTTAGACAGTGAACACAGATCCATGTCATTGAATAGCAGGTAGGGGTTAGATATTGGGTTCAGGTCCATGTCATTGAGGAGCAGGTAGGGGTTAGACAGTACAGAGACAGGTCATTAAGGAGCAGGTAGGGGTTAGACAGTACAGAGACAGGTCATTAAGGAGCAGGTAGGGGTAAGACACTACAGACAGGTCATTAGGGAGCAGGTAGGGGTTAGACAGTATAGAGACGGGTCATTGAGGAGCAGGTAGGGGTTAGACAGTACAGACAGGTCATTAAGGAGCAGGTAGGGGTTAGACAGTACAGAGACAGGTCATTAAGGAGCAGGTAGGGGTTAGACAGTACAGAGACAGGTCATTAAGGAGCAGGTAGGGGTTGGACAGTACAGAGACAGGTCATTAAGGAGCAGGTAGGGGTTAGACAGTACAGAGACAGGTCATTAAGGAGCAGGTAGGGGTTAGACAGTACAGAGACAGGTCATTAAGGAGCAGGTAGGGGTTAGACAGTACAGAGACAGGTCATTAAGGAGCAGGTAGGGGTCCGACAGTACAGAATCAGCTGATGTAGAAGTAGGATCTGAGCTAGAGGTAGGAGTGGACATCAGGCTTGATTCAGCCTCCCGCCATACCTGCACTTACACAGCCCAGTGAGGCTGGACACCTAGGGTCTGACTTCTGAGTTCACTTTTTATGGACAAAACTGTTTTTGGCCTTGAGGCCGAGATTACCATACAAGCAGATTAGAGAAAATGTTAATACGGAGTCAATAGGATATTCATGAGGGCCTTATCAGCATGGAGCTTCAACCGTTACGCTGGCAGAACAATCGTTGCTGCTCGACCTGCGACGCAGCTCTGTGTCTGAGTTACAACTAGGTCCTAGGTGACTAGAGTGTTAGGATAAGGGGCTAGTATCTAGATGACTAGGGTGTGAACCTAGGTGACTAGGGGGTTAGGATAAGGGGGTAGTACCTAGGTGACTAGGGTGTTAGGATAAGGGGCTAGTACCTAGGTGACTAGGGTGTGTGGATAAGGGGGTAGTACCTAGGTGACTAGGGTATTAGGATAAGGGGCTAGTACCTAGGTGACTAGGGTGTGTGGATAAGGGGCTAGTACCTAGGTGACTAGCGTTCGTGGATAAGGTGCTAGAACCTAGGTGACTAGGGTTCGTGGATAAGGTGCTAGGACCTAGGTGACTAGCGTTCGTGGATAAGGTGCTAGGACCTAGGTGACTAGCGTTCGTGGATAAGGTGCTAGGACCTCGGTGACTAGCGTTCGTGGATAAGGTGCTAGGACCTAGGTGACTAGGGTATGTGTGTTGGATAAGGTGCCAGTAACTAGGTGATTAGTCTTTTGATAAGGGCCTGGTACCTAGGTGATTCGTTTTGGTAAGCTGGTAGTACCTAGGCGACCACGGAGCGTGGATAAGGAAGGACTAGGCCACCAGGACCGGAGGACAGAGAGACGTTCTCTCTCTCGTTAGGATTCAGGGCGGTGAGGGGGTCGCAGCCCCCAGGGTCACCCCGGCTGGCTCAGAATACAGCGAGGCAGAGACTCGGGCAGACTGCTGCGTACATACTGAGGAGCCTGGGAGAGGAGGGAGGGAGGGAGGAGGGAGGGGGGAGGAGAGACAGAGACGGAGATTCTTATGCAACCTGTTACTGCGCGTGCTCGCGCTCCAAAGGCTGGTGCGGTGAGCGTGAGGGAGAGGAGCAGCGGAGATGATGGGGAGGAGGTGGAGGAGCTCCTCTCTGTTGTGATCCTGGTGTCTCGGCAGCGTCGCGCCGCGCGGCGCTGCTTAGTATTCCGGTTGATTCCGCGGGAGCGATGGAGGGGAAACGTTCTATAGAGCCTCTCTCCTCTCCGGCAGTAAAGTAAATGAAGCCTGTCGCCGCGGCGACCGCATCCAGACGCATTCCCCCCTTTTTCCCAGAGTTCCCTCTGCCTGCTCAGGCCCGGGCCTGTCATGTCATTAGTCCCAGAGGAGAGGGTAACCTTGGGAACCAAATTCCACGAGGACAATCTCGGGACGGGTGGTTGTGTCGGTACCGTCAGGACGGGTCCGTTCTGTCGGTTCTCCTCTGGGCAGGAGGAACCCCTGGAGCGGGAACCGGCCGGAATGCTGACCGAGCATCGGGGGCTGTGAGGATGTGATGCGTCCACCATGTCTCATAACGTAGCGTCTTGCTAGCGCCGCTACCCAGCCTAGCGTTAAATCATTTGTTCTGGCGTGCTCCTCTCGGGGCAAGAGTTGGGGGGGGGGGGGGGGGGGGGGGGGGGGGGGGGGCTATAGGAGGTTTTTTAGAGATACAAATTAAACCCAGAGAGTGACATAAAAATGTGAGGCTCTGGTTTGCTCCACTGGCTATAATTTAATTATATCATAGCCTAGCTAGCAGGGAAAGGAGCAGCAGAGTTTTAGCCGCTTCGACAGACACGTGAATGACGTAAACCTGACATTTGCAGGACATGAGGGTGAATAAACACTGATAAACACCAGCCTTTACTCTAAACCACTTATAGCCCGCCATGAATATATTCATACAGTATACATGCTGGATGCTTTGCATTCCATTAAAGCTGTGTACAGAGTACTAGTCGGAGTGCTGAGGGTCTGGGAGAGCTGCTGGATGAATCTTTTATGTCCCAGCTCAGCCTGGAATCCATTGGCCGGCTGCTCAGGCTCTGGTCCAGCATTACCTCCACCTGATCGGTCCAGCTGGTCCAGCATTATCTCCCCCTGATTGGTCCAGCTGGTCCAGCATTATCTTTCCACCTGATTGGTCCAGTATTATCTCCCCCTGATTGGTCCAGCTGGTCTAAACATGATCTCCACCTGATTGGTCCATCATTAGCGTCCCCTGATTGGTCCAGTAGGTCTGCTGCGTAATAGATAATAATGCATGTTTTTCTTTTTATTATTCTACATTAAACATATCTGGGCTATATTTAGCCTTTCCTGCTACATTTAGCTGTTAGATATTCACACATTGTACATTTAGCAAATTTGTTTTGTGTAATACAGTTATCTATATCTGTGTCTAAATGTGTAGCTGAGGCGCTACCAATAGCTCCGTCTACGAGCTTAGCCTTTAGCAAGTAGCTAAAGGCTACTTGGTTGCAGGTGTTAGCGCTGTGTTTAGCTTCATCTGTAGCTGTAGCCATTAGCGGCACTTTGAGCATGAGCTACTCACCTCAGGGAGCTCTGAGGACCCGGGTGGGGCCACGGCGTGTCGTTAGGGTGTCGTTAGGGTGTCGTTAGCGTGTCGTTAGCGTGTCGTTAGCGTGTCGTTAGCGTGTCTCTAACCTCTCCGTCTCCCGCCTCTCCCAGTCTGCTCCCAGTTCGCGCGGGGCGTGTACGCCATCTTCGGCTTCTACGACAGGAAGTCGATGAACACGCTGACGTCGTTCTGCGGCGCGCTGCACACGTCGTTCATCACGCCCAGCTTCCCCACCGACGCTGACGTGCAGTTCGTCATCCAGATGCGTCCCGGGCTGCGGGGGGCCGTGCTCAGCCTGCTGGCCCACTACAAGTGGGAGAAGTTCGTCTACCTCTACGACACCGACAGAGGTACGCACACACACACACACACACGCACACACCGACAGAGGTACGCGCGCACACACACGCGCGTGCGCGACCGACAGAGGTACGCGCGCACACATACACGCGCGCGCGCGAACACACACACACACGCGAACACACACACAAACACACACACACGCGAACACACACACAAACACACCGACAGAGGTACGCACACACACGTACATGAAGACCCGAAAGAGGTAAACACACACACACACACACACACCGACCGACAGAGGTACACACACACACGAACACTGACTGAGGTAAACACACACACACACACACACACATGTATGACACCGACAGATGTGAACACGCACCCACAAATACACAGCGACAGAGGCACGCGCACGCACACACACACACACACACACACACACACACACACACACACACACACACACACACACACACACACACACACACACACACACCTGTAGAACAGCAACAGAGGTACAGACACATACACACACAATGCAAGGCTATGCTATCCTGTCATTGTGTTCCTCTAATCCGGCTCTGAGGGGTTAATAGGGGGCGACGCTGCCTGAGCTCTGAGGAGCAGCTCCTTCTGTTGGAGGAGGAGATCCACGAGGTGAACCCTGGGGGCAGTGGGCAGAGGGGGTAGCAAGGAGAGAGGAGTGGGGGGGAGAGGAACGAGGGGAGGAGGAGATAGGAGAGAGGGGAGGAGAGAGAAAAGGATAGAGGGAAGAGGAGTGGGGAGGAGAGAGTAGAGGAGGAGAGGAAGGAGGAGAAAAGATAGGGGAGAGGGGGGGGAGAGGAAAAAGGGGAAGAGAGAGGCAGTTGGGACTGGAGGAAAGAGGGGAGGAGAAGTGAGGAGTGAGGGGAGGAGAGGAGTTGGAGAGAGGGTGGAGGGAGAACGGAGATAGTTAAGGAGCGGAGGAGAGGAGTAGAAAAGGAGTAAGAAGGGAATAGGAGTGAGGAGAGAAGGGGGTGGGGGGGGGGGGGTAAGGAGTGAGGCGGGTGAGATCCCCTTCTATCCGTCTCCAAGGTGGACATCACTCAGATCTGTCCGGCGCCAAACCTCCGGGCAGCGTCCGCCCACGTTAGATCAATATTATCCTACATTAAATATCAGATATCAGACATCGTCTAAATACTCTTTCACAAACAGCGACCGCTCCTTATTTACTTATGTAATAACATTTCTCCGTGTTATTCCGATCTATTTGTAATAGTTAGTTTCTCAGCTCCTCTTTCAGGAACCCAGTCCGGCCCCCTCAAAAGTATTTTTAAACCATCGACCATTTCTAGGACAGTGTCTCTTTTTTCATCTCGACTGGCTCACTTTCATAAATATAATGAAATAATATATGCATATATATCTTCACATAATTAGTGTTATATCTGCGCTTTCGGAGGCCGTTTCATCCGCGGTCCACCGCTCGGCTTCAGAGAGCTCAGCCGGCACGTCTCCTGGAGTTTGAACAGGGCTTTGTTTCAGACCCTCTATCTGAGGGGGCCGGGGCTGGAGATAAGGCCGGGCTTAAGATAAGGCTCCTGCTCCACGGCTCTCGTTAAAGGGAGGCTGGAGGGAGGTTGTGTTTGATCAGCGGTGTCGTGACCTCATTAAAGCGGCCTGGGTGTCGGGCTGAAGCCTCGCGAGAGGCCGGGCCGCGGGAGGTTCAGGGGGAGGCGGTCTGCTCCTTTAAGACTTACTGCATTAAGAAGACAGTATCAAAATAAATACTAGTGTTGGGTTTACCTCGTAATACGACTTGTGCTGCGTTCACCTGATAAGACAGACACATAATACTGTGTTTACCTTCTAATACATACACAGTACTGTGTTTACCTGATAATACTACACAGTACTGTGTTTACCTGATAATACTACACAGTACTTTGTTTACCTCCAGCCCTACAAAGCTCCTCTGGCCTCCATCTCCCCTCTCTCCTCCCATCTCTATCTCCTCTCCTCCCTCCCTCTCTCTCCTCTCTCCTCCTCCCTCTCTCTCCTCTCTCCTCCTCCCTCTATCTCCTCTCCTCCCTCCCTCTCTCTCCTCCTCCCTCCCTCTCTCTCCTCCTCCCTCCCTCTCTCCTCCTCCCTCTCTCTCCTCTCTCCTCCTCCCTCTATCTCCTCTCTCCCTCTATCTCCTCTCCTCCTCCCTCTATCTCCTCTCCTCTCTCCCTCTATCTCCTCTTTCCTCCCATCTCTATCTCCTCTCTCCTCCTCTATCTCCTCTCTCCTCCCTCCCTCTATCTCCTCTCCTCGCTCCCTCTATCTCCTCTCCTCCACCAGCCTCTATCTCCTCTCTCCTCCTCTATCTCCTCTCTCCCTCTATCTCCTCTCTCCTCCCATCTCTATCTCCTCTCCTCTCTCCCTCTATCTCCTCTCTCCTCCCATCTCTATCTCCTCTCCTCTCTCCCTCTATCTCTTCTCCTCTCTCCTTCCATCTCTATCTCCTCTCCTCTCTCCTCCTCTATCTCCTCTCCTCTCTCCCTCTATCTCCTCTCTCCTCCCATCTCTATCTCCTCTCCTCCTCCCTCCCTCTATCTCCTCTCCTCCTCCAGCCTCTATCTCCCCTCTCCTCCTGGTCTCCGTATCCGTAGCGCACGTCCACTGGATGAATAAATGATGAAGACCTCTGGTTGTTCTCTTGTCCGGGTCTGTGGACGGCAGATGATTGATGCAGGAGGACAGGCATTGTCTGTTGCAGAGGAGAGACGTGACTCCTCTCCTGCTCACGGCCCCTGCTTACAGATGTTCAGACATCATGTTCCACCTCACGGAGACAAGTGCTTTCTCCCTGGTGGCGTCTATCCATACAATACGCTATCCACACAGTCCACACAATACGCTATTCACTCACTACTCTATCCACTCTGTACGCCATCCACACAGTACTCTCTCCCTGGTGTACTCTATCCACACAGGACGCTATTCACACAGTACTCTATTCCTACAATACGCTATTCACACAGTACTCTATTCCTACAATACGCTATCCACACAGTACTGTATCCATACAATACTCTATCCACACAGTACTCTTTCCTGGTGTACTCTCTTTATACAGCACGCTATCCATACAGTACTCTGTCCCTAAGGTACTCATCATACACAGTGAACCGCACAGAGAGTGAATTCAACACGTACACCTGGACATACTGACCGATCAGTATGTCCAGCGTGTAGCTCTGATCAGAGAGTTGTTCTGGACCAGGTCTCTCTCTCTCTCTCTCTCTCTCTCTCTCTCTACCCAACTCTCTCCCCCCATATCTCCCCTCTCTCTCTCCCTCTCTCAGAAAGCAGCTTAAATAAATAACTGCTATCTCTTCCCCGTGGTCAGGATTCAAAGGAGCCGAGAGCAGGAATGTTTGAACTACTTCTTATGCTCTGGTTTTACTGTCGACTGCTAGGTCACTTGATTTACTGTATGTAGTTAATACCTTTCCAGTTTCAAATCACGGTTGTAAATTAAAACAGATGTACTACTACTAAGAGTATTAACTCAATTCATATTTCAGTACTATGTGTTCCCTACAGCGTTCCGCCCTGTTTGTGTTAGCTAGACAAATCTAAAACTAAGACTTGGAACAGATCCTTATCCGTGCTGCCACAACACAATGGCGTACAGCCTCCTCTCCCCTCGCTAGGGCCAAGGATGAGCTGGAGGAAGCATTGGCATTGAGCCGGTAATCAAAGTGAGGGAAGGAGTGATTAACTGTGGAGCGCTAAAGCTCTTCACCCAGCAGGGGCCTGGTGAACACACAGGGGGAGGGCGGGGGGGGCGGGGCGCGGGGGGGGGGGGTGTCAATGGAAGATACCTCAACCCGACCTGCTCATTAATGAACTCTTAAATTATAATCTGATAATGCATCACGGGAAGTCGCTTTGCATAAGAGCATCTGCTAATTGACTAAATTGTAAGTGGGTAGAGAGACAGGAAGAGGGCGAGACAGAGAGGGGGAGAGAGAGAGAGAGAGAGAGAGAGAGAGAGAGAGAGAGACGGAGACAGAGGGGGGGGGAGGGAGAGAGAGAGAGAGAGAGAGAGAGAGAGAGAGAGAGAGAGAGAGAGAGAGACAGAGAGACAGAGAGACAGAGACAGAGCGGACACACACAGACAGACAACGCGACAGAGACAGAGAAACGGACAGACAGAGAGAGAAAATACATGGTTCTCACGCCTCTCTCCAGAGTGGCTCACTGAATTCAGACACACGGCATTAGGGAGCGGGTAGGGGTTAGAGGTCATCTTGCTCCAGGAGGCCCACAGTGGACCCTTTGGGCTGGTAGTCTGACCCCGGACCACTGGAGCGTCCCTGGTCTCTCTGGTTCTCTTCAGAAGGTCCCCTGGTACAGACAGAGGGTGCAACCGAATAATACTAAGCATATACTATTTCTGTACTACTATTTCTGTGTCTACTACTGGACCGTTAATGTAGTACGTTCTACAGCTATGCGTAGAACGCCTCCGAACGCGTCCGAACGCTTCCGAACACCACCGGATGTTTGGAGATCACGTATTTCCCCTCAAATGCCGGCAAAGTTAAAGTCACCTGCGATGATTTACCTTAGCTGGAGCTGCTGCTGCCGGGTTAGCCATCTAGATTTTTTATTTTATTTTCACCGCGGCGTTCTTCTTCTTCGGTTACCAGAGTCCGGCAGAATTGTGGGATAGCGTAGTGACCTATCGTCCTATACTGTGGCGGTAGAACGCATTCGGAAACTTTTTGCCTAGTGCACAATGTGTACTGAGCATTCGGACGAGCTATATTTATGACGTAGTACTACAAAATGCCTGCTATATAGCAGTCAAGTATGAGTATTCTGATGCAGCCAGAGTCTTTTTTAAAGCCAGCTCTATTTCAGCACCATGGACAGCTCTCCTCAAAATCACCTTGAAACCTGGATCAATCAGTAAGTGTGATGTTCAGACAGATAGGGAATAATTAATGCAATGCTCCAGATATTTCTGCAGCCGAGGTGTGAGCTGATTCACACACGTACACACATAGCACAACACAACGCAGAACACTCTGCACCCTGAACTCACAACTCACGCACAATACACCACACAAAAGACTGTTGGAGACTGTTTCAGCGAAGGGTAGGACTAAAACAACGAGGGGAGCCATGTGGACACAACAGTGAGCTACTGAAACTGACCGTTCTTACCTGGTTCACCGACCAGAAATATCAATCAGAATACATCTCTCTCATCTGCCTCCCACAGCCTCCGTGTCTCTCCACCTCTCTCTCGCCGTCGCTCACCCTCTCCCTCTCTCTCTCCCTCTCCCTCCTCAGTACCGTTCACTCTCTCTCCCTCTCTACCTCTCTTTGTCTCACTCCCTCCCTCTCACTCTCTCTCCCTCCCTTTTATCTCTCCCCCTCTCCCTCCCTCTTTAGATTTCTTCCTCCCTCTATACCTGTCCTTTACTTCTCTCTACCCCCCTCCCGTTCTCTCTACAGCTCACTCTTTCTCTCTCTACATCCCTCCAACTCTCTCCCTCTCTCTCTTTCCACCTCTCTCCCTCCCACCCTTTCCCTTTCTCTCCCTCTCTCTCCCACCCTCTCTCTCCCTCCCTCTCTCTCTCTCCACCTCCCTCCCCCTCCCACCCTCTCTCCCTCCCTCTATCTGCCTGCTTATCTCACCATCGTGTCTGACTTCAGAATATGAATAATCTGTAAACTTCTCTCTTGGTGAAACAAGACAGCCTGGTATCAGCGGATCAGCTAGACACCCAGACGCTCTCGTCGTGAGACGTTTCGAGATATTTCCGTTGTTCCTTTAGGCAGCTGTACATACTAATGTATCACTTATAAATACATTTCATACGTGTATATGTTCTACATAATGTCTCAGCTAGCCCTCAATGAGACTTCCTGAAGAGATAAAGGTAAATACTAGAGCTGTCAAGCGATTAAAATATTTAATCGTGATTAATCGCATTAATGTCATAGTTAACTCACGATTAATCGCGTTTAATCGCAAATTATTTTTCTATGCTAAATATCCCTTGATTTTTTTGTCCCATAATTCTTCTCATTGTAATTATCTTATCAACATGGTGAAGTGCATCGGCTTGCCTTGTGCAAATGATTTTTTATTGATAACAACATTGGCATACACTGATCAAAACAGGACGATACAAAAAAAGAGCCTATAGTGCAATTAAACGACTGCTTTGAACAATTGTCATTTGAACATAGCAGTCAGGCTACTGCTTCTATTTTTTAAAAAATTTTTTTAAATAAAACAATTGCGTTAATCGTGCGTTAATTTTTTTTAACGCGTTAAAATTGGTTTGCGTTAACGCCGTTAATAACGCGTTTAACTGACAGCTCTAGTAAATACAGATTATGTAATACCAACACAAACATGAATATGCTGGCTGTCTTGGCCAGTCCACCTTTGAAAAAGAGATTTTTAACCTCAATGGGTTTTTCTCCTGGTTAAATAAAGGTTAAATAAATAAATAAATAAAATATGTAGGACATATTAAAATATCCCAAATGTGTGTGTGTTACAAACCCAAAGGGGTTGGAGAGTGTGTGTGTGTGTGTGTGTGTGTGTGTGTGTGTGTGTGTGTGTGTGTGTGTGTGTGTGTGTGTGTGTGTGTGTGTGTGTGTGTTCTCGGGGTCGCGACCTCATGACAGCGGAGTGACTCAGACCGCTTGGGGAGGGGGGCCTACGAGCCCCATAAATAGAAGCAACACACAAACACACCAAACAAACAGAACGTGTGAACCACTGAACACTTGGCGCGTTGGCCACAGCACCCCCCCCCCCCCCCCTCTCCGCCGTAACCACGGTGATAATATGAAGAGTACAACATAGCCCCGCATCCCTCTCTGTATCTGCAGCACACCTACTGCCTACAGCTATCCCATAATAAACCGGTTGTCCTTAGCAACAGACGGATCACGTAGCAGCGGATGCCTTTAGTATGCCAACTCAGCTGTCCGTGAGGAGGACGAATAAAAAATGATTCTACCAACATTTGAATGCAGACTTCAGCAAAACCCTTCCACTCAACATGTCAGAAGACATCTCTCTCCCCCTTCCTCCCCACTCCCCCCCCCCCCCCCCCCTCTCTCTCCCCCTGTCTCCCTCTTCATTTCCACGGGTGTTAACATCTTGAAGTAGTTGTTGTGGAACACACCTCTATTCGGTCGTTTAACAGACCGCTTTTATCAAGAGAGGCTCAGAGCACTCACAGGACGCGATCAGAACTCGGAAACTTTGAACTACCCTGAACATGTGATGATCAGACAGATTGTATGTGTGTGTGCGTGTGTGTGTGTGCGTGTGTGTGTGCGTGTGTGTGTGTGTGTGTGTGGCAGGGCTGTGGTGCCGTAATGGAGTGTGTATTTGTCCTTGGGTCTGACCTGCCTGCAGGCGGTGGCCCGGACCATCTGCTGACAAAGTCACGGAAACCAGACCTCGGTTCTGTGTCCTAGTCTCCAGGTTCTACCAGACCTCTGTTCTGTGTCCTAGTCTCCAGGTTCTACCAGACCTCGGTTCTGTGTCCTAGTCTCTAGGTTCTACCAGACCTCGGTTCTGTGTCCTAGTCTCCAGGTTCTACCAGACCTCGGTTCTGTGTCCTAGTCTCCAGGTTCTACCAGACCTCTGTTCTATGTCCTAGTCTCTAGGTTCTACCAGACCTCTGTTCTGTGTCCTAGTCTCCAGGTTCTACCAGACCTCTGTTCTGTGTCCTAGTCTCCAGGTTCTACCAGACCTCTGTTCTGTGTCCTAGTCTCCAGGTTCTACCAGACCTCTGTTCTGTGTCCTAGTCTCCAGGTTCTACCAGACCTCTGTTCTATGTCCTAGTCTCTAGGTTCTACCAGACCTCTGTTCTATGTCCTAGTCTCTAGGTTCTACCAGACCTCTGTTCTCTGAACATGTCCGAGTCTCCAGGTTCTACCAAACCTCTGTTCTATGTCCTAGTCTCTAGGTTCTACCAGACCTCTGTTCTATGTCCTAGTCTCTAGGTTCTACCAGACCTCTGTTCTCTGAACATGTCCTAGTCTCCAGGTTCTACCAAACCTCTGTTCTATGTCCTAGTCTCTAGGTTCTACCAGACCTCTGTTCTATGTCCTAGTCTCTAGGTTCTACCAGACCTCTGTTCTGTGTCCTAGTCCCTAGGTTCTACCAGACCTCTGTTCTATGTCCTAGTCTCTAGGTTCTACCAGACCTCTGTTCTATGTCCTCGTCTCTAGGTTCTACCAGACCTCTGTTCTGTGTCCTAGTCTCCAGGTTCTACCAGACCTCCGTTCTATGTCCTAGTCTCTAGGTTCTACCAGACCTCTGTTCTATGTCCTAGTCTCTAGGTTCTACCAGACCTCTGTTCTCTGAACATGTCCTAGTCTCCAGGTTCTACCAAACCTCTGTTCTATGTCCTAGTCTCTAGGTTCTACCAGACCTCTGTTCTATGTCCTAGTCTCTAGGTTCTACCAGACCTCTGTTCTCTGAACATGTCCTAGTCTCCAGGTTCTACCAGACCTCTGTTCTATGTCCTAGTCTCCAGGTTCTACCAGACTTCTGTTCTATGTCCTAGTCTCCAGGTTCTACCAGACCTCTGTTCTCTGAACATGTCCTAGTCTCCAGGTTCTACCAGACCTCTGTTCTATGTCCTAGTCTCCAGGTTCTACCAGACTTCTGTTCTATGTCCTAGTCTCCAGGTTCTACCAGACCTCTGTTCTATGTCCTAGTCTCCAGGTTCTACCAGACCTCTGTTCTATGTCCTAGTCTCCAGGTTCTACCAGACCTCTGTTCTATGTCCTAGTCTCCAGGTTCTACCAGACCTCTGTTCTATGTCCTAGTCTCCAGGTTCTACCAGACCTCTGTTCTATGTCCTAGTCTCTAGGTAACTGCAGACTCTCTGCAGATCAGTAGCCTCCAGCCCGATACAAGTTTCAAGCTATAAGGGAACTTCAGTGCATTATGAAGTAAGGATCTCTGCAGTCTGCTGAATTTAAAAACAACGCCGTTGCGAAAGGAAAGTGTAGCGATCTATGTCAAAGCCGTCAAAAAAGTTGAATCCCAAATCAACTGAATGTTAAAGAATCTACAGATATCTGCACAGAAGCCTATGCTCTGAGGAGAACGTGTTTCTGCTTTACATCCAACGCAATTCGGCAAGAGAGAAGACAGCGTCACCGAGTTATGTAATCTTATCCCAGCCGGGGCCAGACTGACACCTGTGGAGGACCTCTGTATGGATTTAGTTTTGCCTTCAGAGTTTCTTTTAACGACCTGCGGATCATCAGGCACTTTATCCCCGCCTCGTAAGGTGGGTCTTGTG
The DNA here is from genome assembly GCF_902167405.1 of Gadus morhua. Lineage (NCBI taxonomy): Eukaryota > Metazoa > Chordata > Actinopteri > Gadiformes > Gadidae > Gadus > Gadus morhua. Next base: position 31,114,073 of record NC_044054.1, read on the forward strand.
ACCCCCAGAGCAGTTTAAGGACCTAAACCAGGGAAGGTAAGAAACTCAAACATCAAACCATCTCTGAATCAATCTCTCCAGATCCTTCTGGAAGCCCTGAGGAGGTTGCCAAGGTTATTGATTAGGTTCACATAATGTCACAAAGTGAGGCTAGAAAAAACTCCAAAGGGGAACATTTTCAGAATCATCTTCGTTCTTTCTGAGGCTCACTCATATTTTTAACATTGGTCTGTTTCTAAGTAATATTTTAACTTATTTTTTAAAAGCAAAAACCTTAAAAACTGGAGTTATTCCTGATTGTTCCCAGCTCCCGCTGTAAGCACCGAGGGCCATAATTAAGTTATTTATGTGATGTTTACGTTATATTACATCTCGCTGTGCAGAGCGAAGTGCTGATGCTACACATCGCCTCTTAATTTCCTCCCTGCCAGCAAACACCATCTCTGTCTCTCCATGCTGGAGGACTGTCTCTCCACGCTAGAGGACTGTCTCTCCACAATAGAGGACTGTCTCTCTCAGCTAGAGGTCTGTCTCTCTCTCAGATAGAGGTCTGTCTCTCTCTCAGCTAGAGGACTGTCGCTCTCTCAGCTAGAGGACTTTCTCTCTCTCAGCTAGTGTCTGTCTCTCTCTCAGCTAGAGGACTGTCTCTCTCAGGCTGAGGTCTGTGTCTCTCAGCTAGAGGACTGTCTCTCTCTAAGCTAGTGTCTGTCTCTCTCTCAGCTAGTGTCTGTCTCTCTCTCAGCTAGAGGTCTGTCTCTCTCTCAGATAGAGGACTGTCTCTCTCAGGTTGAGGTCTGTCTCTCTCTCAGCTAGAGGACTGTCTCTCTCAGCTAGTGTCTGTCTCTCTCTCAGCTAGAGGTCTGTCTCTCTCTCAGCTAGAGGACTGTCTCTCTCTCAGATAGAGGACTGTCTCTCTCTCAGCTAGAGGACTGTCTCTCTCAGCTAGTGTCTGTCTCTCTCTCAGCTAGAGGACCGTCTCTCTCTCAGCTAGAGGACTGTCTCTCTCAGGTTGAGGACTGTCTCTCTCTCAGCTAGAGGTCTGTCTCTCTCTCAGGTTGAGGTCTGTCTCTCTCTCAGCTAGAGGACTGTCTCTCTCAGCTAGAGGTCTGTCTCTCTCTCAGGTTGAGGTCTGTCTCTCTCTCAGCTAGAGGACTTTCTCTCTCTCAGCTAGTGTCTGTCTCTCTCTCAGCTAGAGGACTGTCTCTCTCAGGCTGAGGTCTGTGTCTCTCAGCTAGAGGACTGTCTCTCTCTAAGCTAGTGTCTGTCTCTCTCTCAGCTAGTGTCTGTCTCTCTCTCAGCGAGAGGTCTGTCTCTCTCTCAGATAGAGGACTGTCTCTCTCAGGTTGAGGTCTGTCTCTCTCTCAGCTAGAGGACTGTCTCTCTCAGCTAGTGTCTGTCTCTCTCTCAGCTAGAGGTCTGTCTCTCTCTCAGCTAGAGGACTGTCTCTCTCTCAGATAGAGGACTGTCTCTCTCTCAGCTAGAGGACTGTCTCTCTCAGCTAGTGTCTGTCTCTCTCTCAGCTAGAGGACCGTCTCTCTCTCAGCTAGAGGACTGTCTCTCTCAGGTTGAGGACTGTCTCTCTCTCAGCTAGAGGTCTGTCTCTCTCTCAGGTTGAGGTCTGTCTCTCTCTCAGCTAGAGGACTGTCTCTCTCAGCTAGAGGTCTGTCTCTCTCTCAGGTTGAGGTCTGTCTCTCTCTCAGCTAGAGGACTGTCTCTCTCTCAGCTAGTGTCTGTCGCTCTCTCAGCTAGGGGTCTGTCTGTCCTCTGTCACTGGAGGCGGAGGTGGTGGCGCTGGACAATCCCCCCCCCTCTCTCTCCACCCTAAGGTCACGCCAGCCAATCAGATCAGGTGGCTGTTGAGAAGAACAAACGGCCCCAGATATAGAACGACGAGGAGTCGGGGGCCCCGGTGGATCTGGAGTGTGTGGGGGCTAGTGAGGGGGGTTGGGTCACGAAGAGCCACATTTACATAATCTGAACTCATTTGCATAATCTACCTTGGCCCATTCAGCTCCAGCTGGGTAATAATATTCATGATGTTATTGAATCAGCGGTTTTATCGGCGGCTGTAAGGCTAGCTGAGAGCCCAGCGGGATGTCTGGCGGCTAGCGTCATTACAGGCTTCACTGGGAAGGAGCTACGCTAGACAAGTAGCTCACATTTACGCTACTGGTTATAGCTGCGCTAGGCTAACGGCTCACAACTACGCTAGGCCTACTGATCAGAGCTACGCTAGGGCGGCCTACTTGTTATAGCTACGCTAGGCAAATCTCACAGCTATGCTAGGCCTACGGGTTATAGCATCGCTAGGCTAACTGGTCATAGCTACGCTAGGCTAACTGGTCATAGCTACGCTAGGCTAACTAGTCGTAGCTATGCTAGGATAACTAGTCATAGCTACGCTAGGCTAACTGCTCAAAACAGCCTTCTGGCTTCTGTACAATAAAATGGATTCCCCCCCCCCCCCCCCACACTCAAAGTTTGTTGAATTGTACCGAGTGCATAGTATGAATGTCCAATAAGGTTTAACAAGATTTACTCATTTTAATACTTTAGTATAACTCAACATCTCAGAGGACAGCTAAGAGGGCCTTGTCCCTCATGAATATTGAATATGAATTACAATTGATTAATATCCCCTTCTTGATCGTCTCATTCGACAAGAAGGCTGGTGTGTATTACAGGGCTTTCCTGCTGGTCTGAATATATCTTAACGTATTAAAACTGTAGTTTGTATAGCTGTGAATAAGGGCTAGCTCAGACCCAGCTAGCGTCTGTTAGCTGGGCCAGCCTCTTTACCTGCTGATGTATTTCCACAGTGAGCGTTCAGGGAGTCATGAGGTCTAATGTACATCCGTTGAGCAGATGTCTCGTTAACTTCACCTTTCTACCATAGTCTGTCCACCACTCAGTCCCGTGTTCCTCTGTTTGTGAGCAGATTGTCGATGTCGAGTCTTGATGCTCACAGATTAACAGACGGGCTCGGCTCCTTGGAACCCTGCCTTTCGCTTTTTATTTGTGACGAACTAAACTCCCATACATTTAGATCGATGACTGAAGGGCGGTTTCGATGTGTGTACATGCAGCGTGTCACTTCCTGTCACATCCCTCCTTCTTTTGACCAATCGTGTTGCTCGAGGGACGCGGGACCTTTCGCTTGTTTAGAGTTCATTGAAGTTATCATGGAAGTATAGTAATTTATTTCGGAAATTTGGAACCACACTTTGGAACCACAAAAGATCGTCGTTTATAGATATGCTTGAAAGACTACTAAGACTTATTTTCGTTTTCAAACCTTTTATACGACAATTCAGATTTTGTACGTGAAGTTTGAAACTCCTTCAATGTGAGTTGAGACCTGGCCTGTCGGTGCTGAGGCCCCTCCTCTTCCTGCCTCAGGCTTCGGCATCCTGCAGGCCATCATGGAGTCGGCGGTGGCCAGCAACTGGCAGGTGACGGCGCGCTCCGTGGGCAACATGGCCGACCCGGTGGAGTACCGGCGCATCATCGAGGAGATGGACCGGCGCCAGGAGAAACGCTTCCTCATCGACTGTGAGGTGGGCCGCATCAGCGCCATCCTGGAGCAGGTACTGCAATACTGTATACTGTAGTATTCAGTACTTATACTGTAATACTAATACAGTACTTTATACTGTAATACTGTGAGGTGGGCCGCATCAGCGCCATCCTGGAGCAGGTACTGCAATACTGTATACTGTAGTACACAGTACCTATACTGTAATACTAATACTGTACTTTATACTGTAATACTGTGAGGTGGGCCGCATCGGCGCCATCCTGGAGCAGGTACTGCAATACTGTATACTGTAGTACACAGTACTTATACTGTAATACTAATACAGTACTTTATACTGTAATACTAATACACAGTACTTTATACTGTAATACTAATACAGTACTTTATACTGTAATACTGTGAGGTGGGCCGCATCAGCGCCAGCCTGGAGCAGGTACTGCAATACTGTATACTGTAGTACTCAGTACTTATACTGTAATACTAATACAGTACTTTATACTGTAATACTAATACACAGTACTTTATACTGTAATACTAATACACAGTACTTTATACTGTAATACTAATACAGTACTTTATACTGTAATACACAGTACTTTATACTGTAATACTGTGAGGTGGGCCGCATCAGTGCCATCCTGGAGCAGGTACTGCAATACTGTATACTGTAATTCACTGTACTTTATACTGTAATACTAATACTGTACTTTATACTGTAATACTAATACACAGTACTTTATACTGTAATACACTGTACTTTATACTGTAATACACTGTACTTTAAACTGTAATACTGTGAGGTGGGCCGCATCAGCGCCATTCTGGAGCAGGTACTTATACTGTAATACTAATAGAGGGTACTTTACTGTAATGCACGGTATTTATACTGTAATACACAGTACTTTATGCTGTAATACACAGTGCTTAATACACCACTATGTCCAATACTCTATACTGGAGCAGGTACACAGTTCTTCTCTGGAGAGAGGGAAATTTGAATAACTACTTTGTGTCTGTGTGCTGCCAGCAGATCTGTAACCATTAATCACAGCCACATTCTAACCCTCTGCTTTTTGCTGACTATGCGTGTGTGTTTGTGTGTCTGTGTGTCCATTTGTGCTAATGCATGTGTGTGTGTGTGTGTGTGTGTGTGTGTGTGTGTGTGTGTGTGTGTGTGTGTGTGTGTGTGTGTGTGTGTGAATCTGCATGCGTGCTTGTGCGTGTGTATAGTGTGTGTGTTTTTGGATCTCTGCACGTGTGTGTGTGTGTATGTATGCGTGCGTGTTAAACCAATCCAACATTCTCACTAACGGCCAATCTAACAATCAATCGGTGACCCCTGACCCCCTTACTGTGACCTATGACCCTAACAAAGACAACAAGGGCTTGTCCAATCAGAATGGGCGTATTTCCCACCTTGTCGTCCCGCCTGCATCCATCCAGATGCGTCGGTTCTCTCGAGGAGGGCCTGTTCACGTGGCCGGTGACGTCATCAGTCACTGTTTAATGTGCTGCTGGTGGAAGTAGGACACTCTGTCCCACAACAGACACACAATGACCCCTCTATAAATAGCTCGTGAGCAGCCTCCTTACCCCTCACTGGAATCCACCGGCCACCATCTTGGACGGGGCAATTGGTTTCCTTGTGTTTTAGTGACTCCCCACCACTCTAAACTCCTCTCCCCCGTGAGACACGAAGAGTAAGACATCTTTAAAGGGGGCCAGTAAAACGTTGGACTGCAGACAGGAGGGACGGTCCAAAGCCAATGGACGCGGGCGTGCCAACAGCAAAACAAAGAGTGAAGCAAATGAAAAGCAAGGAAAGAAGCGGTCAGTTCCTCCTGTAGGGTGTGCTCAGCGGGACGGGAGCCAAACCGACTAGAGCTGAGGCTGAGCACAAGCAGAGCATAGGATCAGTACCAGAGCAGCTACAAATTAAAAGCGCCATGCAACGCATACGTTAAATACCAGAGCAGCTTCAAATTAAAAGCGCCATGCAACGCATACGTTAAATACCAGAGCAGCTACAAATTAAAAGCGTCATGCAACGCATACATACAATACCAGCGCAGCTACAAATTAAAAGTGCCACGCAAAGATATTTCTTATAAAAAGCAGCTGGACAGAGTGCACAGTATCAGTAGGAACCAGAAACATTTAGCTCTCTGTTACAGGAAACCATCATTAATCCCCCTACTTAGAGTGGGTCATATGCCCTTTATCGGTTTGTCAGTAACTGAAGCAGATTGACGGGTACTAGAAGTATTAACTAGAACTGGGCTGAGAGGCACAGAGGGAGGCAACGGGATGGGGAACGGAGAGAGAACACCGAGATACAGCGAGAGAGAAGGTGATGGAGAATGAGACAGGACAGACAGAAGGTAAATGGAACAGTAGATCTAGCCTCTGCCATTATAAGATGCTGTCCCCCAGCCTCTACCAGGTTTAGAGGCTGACCATCAGCCTCTACCAGGTTTAGAGGCTGATGGTCAGCCTCTAAACCTGGTAGAGGCTGATGATCAGCCTCTACCAGGTTAGAGGCTGATGATCATCCTCTACCAGGTTAGAGGCTGTCCATCAGCCTCTACCAGGTTTAGAGGCTGTCCATCAGCCTCTATGTTTAGATCCCACAGTGGCATCCCGGTATTGGTTGAATTAGCATACAGTGATGAAGGAGAGGTTGCGGCCGTGAAAACATACCCAGGAATGATTGACGGGTTATTATGGGATGGTAGGGTTCAGGCACGCTGAGCAAGGCAGGCAGACAGCGGACAAGGGGAATCTAACCCAGAACCTCTCGGAGGGGGGTCAAACACACCGTCGGCTAGGCTGATTTATAGCTTGTCGATGCGTACTGAAGGAACAGACACACACACCACAGAAACACACGCTGGTATATTGTGATGGAACTGGTTAACACCGGGTGTCCGTCTTAATTAATCTCTCTCTCTCTCTCTCTCTCTCTCTCTCTCTCTCTCTCTCTCTCTCTCTCTCTCTCTCTCTTTCTCTCTCTCTCTCTCTCTCTCTCTCTCTCTCTCATCCTTAAACCCCCTCCATCTCTGATGTTTGACATTTGGAGAAAACCCCCTAAGACCAGGAGAGATCCCAGATCTGGTTTCCTCGCGGCCCACATCACCGGGTCCGAGTGAACGGAGGGTTCGACCCGTGTAAGGGCCGCCCGTCCTGTGAGCCCCTCGTTGGGACAGGACCTCTCGTCCTCCACCTGGTGTCATCAAAGCTCTGAACTGAATCACACTCTCCATACAGCCGGCCATACCTTGGGTCCGACTCTTAATTAGCGGTTCCCTTTTTTTTTCCGTTTCTAAGTGTTCAGGCTTTGGTGGTTTTCATTTGGCAGTTGAACAGACGCTGGGGCGTAGCGTGGCGGTGGCGGCGGCGGCGCGGAGCCCGCCCCTCCCCGGCCCTGCTGAGCTGGGGGCTCGCCATGCCTCCCGTCTCCAGCGAGGCTGAAACTGGAGCATCCACGAGCTAAAAATATTTGTTAGCCAACACAGCTTTAAAAATAAGTACAGCCATGATACAGAGTTCAATCTCAGAACTGAGCTAGCGTTGTGACTGTCGTTCGCTCTGTTGAGGCTAGCACAAGCTAGTGTAGTTCAACCTATTAACGCCCTCCACCGGGAGGCCCTCCTCCAGCAGGAGACCTTCCTCCATCAGGAGGCCCTCCTCCACCACGAGGCCCTCCCTCTTCCACCATGAGGCCCTCCCTCCTCCACCACGAGGCCCTCCCTCCTCCACCACGAGGCCCTCCCTCCTCCACCACGAGGCCCTCCCTCCTCCACCAGGAGGCCCTCCCTCCTCCACCACGAGGCCCTCCCTCCTCCACCACCAGGAGGCCCTCCTCCACCAGGAGGCCCTCCCTCCTCCACCACGAGGCCCTCCCTCCTCCACCAGGAGGCCCTCCCTCCTCCACCAGGAGGCCCTCTCTCCTCCTCCACCAGGAGGCCCTCTCTCCTCCAGCACCAGGAGGCCTGCTCGCCCTCCAGGCTGTGGGGGAACATTAAAGCAGGACGGAGTGGAGGTGTGGAGGAGAGCTCTCTGAGGAGATGATGTGATCCAGGGATCAGCAGGAGATGATCATAATGCAGCAGAAGGATTCCTCCTCTGGTTCTCCATCCCTCTCTCTCTCCGCCCCGTCACCCCCCTCCCCCCACCCTCTCCCTGTCTCCCACACAGCAGGTTTAACAGTGTGTGGTTGTCCTTCCAGGTTATGTCCAGCGTGCTGTGGGTTCTGATCTCTCTCTCTCTCTCTCTCTCTCTCTCTCTCTCTCTCTCTCTCTCTCTCTCTCTCTCTCTCTCTCTCTCTCTCTCTCTCTCTCTCTCTCCTCGGACAACCCTCTCTTTCCCCCCTCTCTCTCTTTCTCCCCCCTCTCTCTCTTTCTCCCCCCTCTCTCTCTCTCCCCCCTCTCTCTTCTCTCTCTCTCTCTCTCTCTCTCTCTCTCTCTCTCCCCCCCCCCCCCCCTCTCTTTCTCCCCCCCCCTCTCTCTCTCTGCCTCTCCCTCCCCCTCTCCCCCTCTCCCTCTCTCTCTAGGTGGTGGTCCTGGGGAAGAACGGCAGGGGATACCACTACATCCTGGCTAACCTGGTGAGTGCAAGCAAGCACATCACATCGCTTAACGCAAGACACACAGAGCCCCTGAACAGTCCAATCGATGCGATCGATACTGAGGGGGCCACAAACAAGTTAGCATGCTGTGCTTGTAACTACTCAGATTCCGATTACCTCGCAGGCCACCCTGTAGCTTAGCACGTTGCCTAGCGTGACAGGGAGCTTTTCCCTCAGACGCTTTTATTTGAAAAAAGTCAAAGAAAAGTGAATCAGTTCAGTGAGGGAATCAATTATTCAGGATGAGGCCGATCAGACCGGTTTGATGCACTCAGAAGCATCCAATCGGGGGCGAGATGCGTTTGAGAGGAGCAAGGGGCCGGTATAAATAGACCCCGGCTCAGACTACCCTGACCAGCGCGCTTTCTGAATCAATCAGACCACAAGCCTTGCTATGAAGCCAGCTCCAGAAGACGTGGAGGAGCACTGTTGACGTAACCTAGATCTTCAGAATAGGCCGTATATTAAAGATTTGTCCCAAGATTTAAAAAGAGAGACAACAACAACAACACCAAGCACCAACTTCCTTTCATCTAAGTCCAACTGGCCTGAAACCAAATTATACTTCCTTAATAATGAGATTTTCATCAAAATCAAGTGTTTTAATGAGAGTTAAAAATCTCCATCAGACCTCCACATGAATCTAACCTTTAATGTCCTGAAACCTTCAGTGGGGACAAATGGTGTGCTTTACTCCCTGTGGTGTTCGCTAAAGGTTGGAAGAACTCCTTTAGCGATGGTGAAAGTAAGACGGGCATGGGTTGATGAACGTACGACTAAAACATCTAAGAGGCACATTGCGAGAAATGTAAATAAAAGCATAAGAAGGCGTATGAATGTCAATGAATATAAATGAATATGTACAACAATCAATACACTAGAGCTCTCAAACCTTTAAACAGAAAGCTGCATCAAAAATCAAACAACCGAACGAACGACCGAACGAACATGCGAGAGAGCGAGAGAGAGACTCTACTCACCCAGAGGTTCAAACCGGAGCTTATCAGCAACTGGTCCTGGCCCAGGGAGGGCCGCCATCCTCTGCTAGATCCCTCCTCCTCCTCCTCCTCCTCCTCCTCTTCCTCCTCCTCCTCCTCCTCTTCCTCTGCCCCTCTGCCCCAGAGGTCTCCTCCTCCCCCCCCTCCTCCTCCTCCTCCTCCTCCTCCCCCCCTCCCCCTCCTCTTCCTCCTCCCCCCCACTGCCCCAGAGGCCTCCACCCACTGCTAGCCTCCTAGATCAGCTGACCCTCAGCTGGGGGCCTGGCTCCGTGACGTCATCCATGATGATTCAACCTCCCCGAGGTTAACATTAACCTCTCACTCAGCAGACACTGAAAGAGGAGCCGCGGCGTTACGGGCTGGTAGGGGTCGGGGGTCATCTCGCTCTGGGGTGCCTTACAGGTAGGCTGAGGACATTGGGGAGCAAACCAAGAACCATCCGCCTGGGAGTCAAACACCCTGACCAGTGGAAACCCACCAGCCCTGTTTAAACCCGTACCACCACTACCTACGCCATTCCCCCGCATCCCATTGACCTAAAACCGAATCCATCAAACAAACGGCGTTTTCATATCCATGTCCGCAGTGGAGGACCCATCACTGTCCTAACGCCACGAGTGAGGTTAAATGGGGCATTATATATTAAAAGATCGCGTTAAATATTCAACATGGGCACCGGCGTGTGGCTCTTCCCCGACTCGACCTGTCAAAACCGCTTCAATGAGACGGAACCGACGTGATATTCATCCTGCAAGGCTAATGAAGGTACAAGGCGCAGGTATCGTTTATACATAGAGGAGGTTATTCAGCCATCGAGGACGACCCTGCTGCCACTCTCTGTGTTCTTCAGCCATTAAGGACGGCAGCTCTCGACTGAAGGTTGACCTATATTATTAAATACTATTCAAGGTGTCCTGCGCTCTTCTCTCTGCTGGTGAGAATGATATTTATATTAAAATGAAGTACAAATTAAATACAAAGTCTGTATGAAATATATCTGCAGGGCTTGTCCAACGTGTTATGTGGTACTACAGTATCTAGTACTACATTATGTAGTACTCCAGCTTGTATCATCATGGTCTGTACTCTACAGGGCGTGTCCAACAGGGTATGCAGTGCTCCAGTATGTACAAGTATATCATTACTATGGTCTGTTCTCTGCAGGGTGTGTCCAACATGAGTCTGGACCGCGTGGTCTCTGGAGGAGCCAACATCACGGGCTTCCAGATCATCAGCCCAGAGAACCCCATCGTCCAGCAGTTCGTCCAGCGCTGGGAGAAGCTGGACGAGAGGGAGTTCCCCGAGTCCCGCAGCGCCCCCCTCAAGGTACAACACCAGGACACACTCTATACTAGATATACTCTACACTCTATATAAACTACATCTATAAGCTGGATGATAGGGAGTCCCGGAGCCCTCCACTCAAGGTACGACACCCCTGCGTACTGATATTTACTCTATACTAGATATACTCTATATTAAATATACGATATATAAACTATATCTAGAAGCTGGACGAGAGGGATTTCCCTGAGTCCCGGAGCGATCAAGGTTTACACGCCACGTACTCTACCTCTATATACTAGTATATACTGTAATGAATTGTTTGTAGTGTAGTATACACACTACATGCATATATTGTCCATGCACAATATCTATATCTATATACATATATGTATATATACAAACAATACTATATATATACTCTACCTAAGGATTGGAAGCTGGAAGTGTCCTCTTCAGGAGGCATTAGTTGCGTTAGGTGTAGTAGGTGTAGTAGGTGTAGATCGTGTATTTATTGATTTGGTGAGGGGAGGTGATGGCGAGGTGTTGTTAAGAGCGTTATTATTTCATGTCTCATTACCATGACTTCAATCTTTATGAGATGGAATGCTTTTTTAGAAAAATTAAATCCGTCCATCTGGGTCTCCGAGCGTTGGTAAATAATACGTCCCAGCTCGGAGCTCGAAACACGTTGCCACGGCAACGGCGCAACAAGCACGAAGGAGGCTGCCGCGTTGCACGGCAACAACTTTTGTATTTCCTCTGGGCTGTCTTATTGGTCTATTTTCTGTCCGTCCCTCTGTCTGCCTCTCCATCTGTCTGTCGGCCTGTCTTCTGTCCTTCCATCTTTCTGTCTGTCTGTCCCTATGTCCGTCGTTCCAATTGTCCCTCTGTCGGTCTGTCCCTCCATTTCTCCGTCTGTCTGTACCTCCACCTGTCTCTCTGTCCCCCCGTCTCTCTCTGTCTGTCTGTCCTTCCATCTCTCCGTCTGTCCCTCCTCTCTCTCTCTTTCCGTCCCTCCGTCTGTCCCTCCGTCTCTCCGTCTGTCTCTCTCTCTGTCCCTCCCTCTGTCTCTCCATCTGTCTGGCTGTCTCTGTGTCTGTCCCGTCTCTCCGTCTGTCCCTCCCTCCGTCCCTCTCTCCGTCTGTCTGTCTGTCTGTCTGTCCCTCCCTCCGTCCGTCCCTCTCTCCGTCTGTCCCTCCCTCCGTCCCTCTCTCCGTCCGTCCCTCTCTCCTTCTGTCTGTCTGTCTCTGTCCCTCCGTCTGTCCCTCTCTCCGTCCCTCTCTCCGTCTGTCTGTCTGTCTGTCTGTCCCTCCGTCTGTCCCTCCCTCCGTCCCTCTCTCCGTCTGTCCCTCCCTCCGTCTGTCAGTACACGTCTGCCCTGACCCACGACGCGGTGCTGGTGCTGTCGGAGGCCTTTCGGTACCTGCGGCGGCAGCGGGTGGACGTGTCCCGGAGGGGCAGCGCCGGGGACTGCCTGGCCAACCCCGCCGTGCCCTGGAGCCAGGGCATCGACATCGAGAGGGCCCTCAAGATGGTAGCTTGTCTCTAAAGGCTCTTGTTGTGTTGGGGTTGATTGTGTCTGCGTCATGTTGTTGTAGTTTAGTATGTGTTGTTGTTGTACTTTATTTTGTCTGTGTCTTAGTTTTGGTCTGTGCGTCGTTATAGTTCGTGTTTATGTGTGTGTTGTTGTAGTTTATGTCTGTGTGTTGTTGTAGTTTATAATGTCTGTGTGTTGTTGTAGTTTATGTCTGTGTGTTGTTGTAGTTTGCGTCCATGTGTGTGTAGTTGTAGTTGGTGTCCGTGTGTTGTTGTAGTTTATAATGTCTGTGTTGTTGTAGTTTATGTCTGTGTGTTGTTGAAGTTTGCGTCCATGTGTGTGTAGTTGTAGTTTGTGTCCGTGTGTTGTTGTGGTTTATAATGTCCGTGTGTTGTTGTAGTTTATGTCTGTGTGTTGTTGTAGTTTATGTCTGTGTGTTGTTGTAGGTTGTGTCCATGTGCATGTAGTTGTAGTTTGTTTCCGTGTGTTGTTGTGGTTTATAATGTATGTGTGGTGTTGTATATTTTTAAAGGTTATTTTGTGTGTAAGGGTTGCTGTAGTTTGATTGCAATGTGGTCAGGTTGCTGTGTTGGAGTTAGGTCTAACGTTCTGGTCTGTGTTGAAGGTTGGTCCTAACGGTTTCTGGTCTGTGTTGTAGGTTGGTTCTAAAGGGTTCTCGTCACTGTGTTGTAGGTTGGTTCTAAAAGATTCTGTGTTCTGTGTTTCAGGTACAGGTGACGGGCATGACAGGGAACATCCAGTTCGATACGTTCGGCCGTAGAACCAACTTCACCATCGACGTGTACGAGATGAAGCTCGGAGGAGCGAGGAAGGTAGGCGGCGACCAGGTCATGTTATGGTATCCATCTGGTCTTTAGGTCTTGTTATGGTATCCATCTGGTCTTTAGGCCATGTTATGGTATCCATCTGGTCTTTAGGCCATGTTATGGTATCCATCTGGTCTTTAGGCCATGTTATGGTATCCATCTTGTCTTTAGGTCATGTTATGGTATCCATCTGGTCTTTAGGCCATGTTATGGTATCCATCTGGTCTTTAGGCCATGTTATGGTATCCATCTGGTCTTTAGGCCATGTTATGGTATCCATCTGGTCTTTAGGCCATGTTATGGTATCCATCTGGTCTTTAGGCCATGTTATGGTATCCATCTTGTCTTTAGGTCATGTTATGGTATCCATCTGGTCTTTAGGCCATGTTATGGTATCCATCTGGTCTTTAGGTCATGTTATGGTATCCATCTGGTCTTTAGGCCATGTTATGGTATCCATCTGGTCTTTAGGTCATGTTATGGTATCCATCTTGTCTTTAGGTCATGTTATGGTATCCATCTGGTCTTTAGGCCATGTTATGGTATCCATCTTGTCTTTAGGTCATGTTATGGTATCCATCTTGTCTTTAGGTCATGTTATGGTATCCATCTGGTCTTTAGGCCATGTTATGGTATCCATCTTGTCTTTAGGTCATGTTATGGTATCCATCTGGTCTTTAGGCCATGTTATGGTATCCATCTTGTCTTTAGGTCATGTTATGGTATCCATCTGGTCTTTAGGCCATGTTATGGTATCCATCTTGTCTTTAGGCCATGTTATGGTATCCATCTTGTCTTTAGGCCATGTTATGGTATCCATCTGGTCTTTAGGCCATGTTATGGTATCCATCTTGTCTTTAGGTCATGTTATGGTATCCATCTTGTCTTTAGGTCACGTTATGGTATCCATCTTGTCTTTAGGTCATGTTATGGTATCCATCTTGTCTTTAGGTCATGTTATGGTATCCATCTTGTCTTTAGGTCATGTTATGGTATCCGTCTTATCTTTAGGTCATGTTATGGTATCCATCTTGTCTTTAGGTCATGTTATGGTATCCATCTTGTGTTTAGGTCATGTTTTGGGATGTTGTCTTATGTTTAGGTATATAATGGGATGTTATCTTGTTTAAGTCACGTTCCATGTTTGGTGTTATGGCATGTTATGTTATAGTTTATTAGTGTCACAGTATAAACGTATATATATATAGATATAGATATATAAGTATGCGTCATAGAATGTCCCTGATGGAATATTCAATGTGTTCTGATAAAAAAAAGAAGCTTAACAAATGCCGTTAGACTCAATGCAGACACTCAATACAAATATACAATCATTCTAAGTGAGACAAGGGGTCAAGCACCACTTGCCCGAGACAGCGCCCCCTGGGGTCCAGTGTGGGTCTGCACCAGAGTGAGTACTGGGGGTGTCCATGCTGACACCAGGAGAAAGGATAGGATTACATTTTGTATTCAAATAGATTCAATATGATAATAGAAACTAACTGGAGGTAGTGTTGGAGCACAGGGCAGCATTTTTGTTACTCATGTTATGCTTCATTTCGAAAAACTATTTAAAAACTAGCCTTGAATTATAATTGGTTTTATTTATAATTTAGTGAGGGGCTGAGGAACCGGTCGAGTTGTACTCCCACATATCAGTGCACTGCTTTATAGACGTTTGATGATCAACCAAACAAATGGCACGAGCAGTAGTGAATACGGTTAGAAACATGAACAGCTAGCCTTAGTACTGCGGTATTGATCCGTCTGGTCGGACAGAGCCGTCCGCCCTCTTGTCCCTGGTCTCTACGGTTACCCATCCCCCCCCCCCCGCCTGCGGTCGCGTGTTCCCGTGGGAATGTGTTCCCGTGGCGGCATGTTCCCGTGGTGACCTCTAATCCCTTTGGTAACCTGTGTTCCCGTGGTGCCCTGTGTTCCCGTGGTAACCTGTATTCCTGTGGTTACTGTGTTCCTAGTTCCTATGGTATCCTGTGTTCCCGTGGTTACTGTGTTCCTATGGTATCCTGTGTTCCTGTGGTTACAGTGTTCCTGTGATAACTGTGTTCCCGTGGTGACCTGTGTTTTCCCGTGGGAACAGTGTTCTTGTGTAAACTGTGTTCCCGTGGTAACTGTGTTCCTGTGGTAACTGTGTTCCTGTTGTGACATGTATTCCCGTGGTGACATGTATTCCCGTGGTAACAGTGTTCCTGTGGTTACTGTGTTCCCGTGGTGACCTGTATTCCCGTGGTAACTGTGTTCCTATGGTATCCTGTGTTCCTTTGGTGACCTTTGTTCCCGTGGGAACAGTGTTCTTGTGTAAACTGTGTTCCCGTGGTAACTGTGTTCCTATGGCAGCGTGTTCCCGTTGTGACCCATGTTCCCGTGGTAACGCGTGTCTCTGTGCTTTCAGATGGGCTACTGGAACGAGTACGAGAAGTTTGTGTACATAGTGGACCCCCAGGTCACCAATGAGTCCTCCTCTGTGGAAAACCGAACAATTGTGGTCACTACTATTATGGTACACTTTCCAGGCTGCTTTTAAAAATCTCCCGCCAAAAGTTTTCTGCCCCTCAGGGTCGAGGCTCCGGCCTTCTGTCCCGAGAGGGTAGAACAGGTTTACCGGCTGCTTTCCATCCACTCACTACACGTTGAAACAGTCGGACGAGTGTTTCGAGTGTACCCGTGTGGATGCCAAAGCACTTTACATTTCTGTTTAGCAGTGGCCTGTCGTAGTAGTGACATCACAATAACGGCCTTGGTAATATGATAGCTGTGTGTAGACTCCATCTTGTTCACGTTCAGTGCATACGTAAGTACAAAACAAACAGCTTCCCTCTCATTGGGTAAGAGGTCAGTGACAGCAGAGACGGATACAGCTTACAACCAATCAGGAGAGAGTAGGTTTCCACCGGTAGTCTTTTGGGTTTCACAACATCCGGTTGGATCCCAGTCTGTGTTCGGTAATTTGTAAGGTGAACACAGACGCTGTGCCTGAACACAATCATCTTCTCCATCACGGTCGTGTTAAATGTAAGACAGGGTACGCCCTACCTTACACTTAAAGCCCACGACCTCACACTCCTTCTGCCTCTGCCCAACATGTCTCATCTTGGGTAAATTCAGAACGTCATCCACCATCGTGTAGCCTGACATCCATGAGCCATCGTCCCGTGAGTTGGTCACCAGCAGGAAACTAGGAGCCAGAGTTTCCTAGTTTCGGAGATTATTATTTGAAAGCATAATTCCATCACCCATGCGTGTTTGAAACCATAGAATATGTCAAGAAGCTGTTTAGGCTCTTGGCCACATTGATTCATGTCTGATTTTTCCATCAGCTGTTTTACATCAAAGAGATAAGGACAGAGTAGAACTGGATAGAATAGAGCCGGATAGAATAGAACTGGATAGAAGAGGCAATATCAAGGGAAGTGCTTTTGCGGTTAATTAGACAAAGAAAAAAGCACCAGATTCTGATAATTTATAGCATATACGGAAATGATGCAAGTCATCTAATGTAATTATTTTCAGCCTCCCCCCCCCCCCCCCCCTGTGATATTATACAACGTAGCATTAGATATCGATATATTAGCTATCTGCAGATTGATTTTCAGTATTTCTTCAAACACACACACTGTTGAGTTCCAAGCAGACTCTCTGCGGTCACTGATGACACCTGATGAACTGGAAGGTGACCCCCCCCCAGCCTGCCTCTCCCTCCCCCTCCCCCCTCCCGCCTGCCTCCCCCTCCCTCCCCCGTCCTCCCCCAACCCGTCCAATGCGCAGAGACGCAACTGTACCCCGGCTCCCCCCTGGCTTTATACTTCTCTTATACCTGTTGACACCTGCCTGACATCTAAGCCGCCTGTAGCCCCTCCCAGCCGACAGTACCCCCTCCCAGAAGCTTCAAATAGCCCCTCCCACAAACCAGAACCCCCTCCCATCTGCATACGCTCCTCTCATTAGCCAGGAGCCCCTCCCCTTAGCCAGTAGCCCCCCCCCCCATCCACCAGAAAGGCCCCTTTAAACAGATGCCCCTCCCCCCTAGCCTGAAGCCCCTCCCCCTAGCCAGCAGCCCCCTTCTATTGACCAGAAGCCCCTCCCCCCAGCCAGGAGCACTCCTCATTAGCATAATCCCCCCCCCCCTAGACTGAAGCCTCTCCTTTAAACCAGAAGTCCCTCCCCCTAGCCAGGAGCCCCTCCTTTAAACCAGAAGCCCATCCCCCTAGCCAGGAGCACTCAACATTAGCATAAGCTCCTCCCATTAGCCAGAGCCCCTCCCCCTAGACTGAAGCCCCTCCTTTAAAGCAGAAGTCCCTCCCCCTAGCCAGGAGCCCCTCCTTTAAACCAGAAGCCCATCCCCCTAGCCAGGAGCACTCAACATTAGCATAAGCTCCTCCCATTAGCCAGAGCCCCTCCCCCTAGCCAGGAGCCCCTCTTTTAAACCAGAAGCCCCTCCCCCTAGGCAGAAGCCTTGTTAACTGTATTGGTATAATGAAAGGTATATATACACCCACGGTGATCCTGGCCCTCAGCCCTAAAGGACCAGAAGGAGGACCTCCCCCGACCCAGGGGGAGAGACCTCGAGAAGGACCCCCCCACCTGACACACCTTGCTGTTTGTTTTGCTTCTTGGTGACCCATCCATCCCATCCGTCTGCACGCCAACCCGCTCGTCCGTGCACTCTTCACGTGCACTCGTCACGTGCACCGTCACAAGCGCGCACCGTGCTCCGTGTATGTCTAACACGCGTGTGATTGGCAGGAAGCGCCGTACGTCATGTACAAGAGAAACTTTATGCAGCTGGACGGGAACGACCGGTACGAGGGCTACTGCGTCGACCTGGCGTCAGAGATCGCCAAGCACGTGGGGATACGCTACAAGCTGTCCATCGTGTCCGACGGCAAGTACGGCGCCCGGGACCCCGAGACGCGCACCTGGAACGGGATGGTGGGTGAGCTGGTGTACGGGGTGAGTACCGATCTGGGGGTCCCCTCCACACGCCGGCCCATTCCGTTTTCTAAAGGTCCCTCCAAAGACAAACCAACTTCCTGAACGCCAAAGGAGATTTAATCTTCCTTTTTTTCCCTGACACCTGTGAGAGTAGCCTTTAAATCATACTTTGAATGCTGGAAGACGAGTTATTTTACGCTTGCAATGAAACTGCCCGGTAATAAATGGTCCTCTGCCTCTTGTGTTTCACATTATCGGGTTAAAATAAACTGCCTCAGTTCCCCGGTGCCGGGACAGCAGTGCAGGTGAAACTTGCACTGCTGTCTTAGGATAAAGATGAATCTCCGGCGGCGAGGTCTTTGTCTCTCGCAGGCTGAATCCCCCGTCAGGGAACAGTTTGTGATCTCAGTCTTCCTCTTCCCGCTCAGACAAAAGACCTCCGATCACAAAGATGATGTGACTCAACTTTCTCTTTCATTCCTCTGCCTTTCAAATCCGCTCCAATCAACTCCATTTCAGCGCGCGATAATACTTCTCTCCAAAACACAGAGCCTTCATATTCGTCGTTAGGAGAGAGGTGGTTCTGGTGGTTTAATAATCATACCACCGACTGGTTCCAGTGTTGGGAGGATGGGGATGAGGAACGGGCTTTGGTTCAGCTCGCTTTAGTGGTGGTTCCACACTGATGTTCTTGTGTTTAGTGGTTTTTCCTCTCTGAGGTTCCTCTGTTTTAGTGGTGGTTCCACACTCTGATGTTCTTGTGTTTAGTGGTTGTTCCTCAATCTGATGTTCCTGTATTTAATGGTGGTTCCTCACTCGTGATGTTCCTGTATTTACTGGTTTCTCACTCTGAGGTTCCTGTGTTTAGTAGTGGATCCTCACTCTGATGTTCCTGTATTTAGTGGTTCCTCACTCTGAGGTTCCTGTGTTTAGTAGTGGATCCTCAGTCTGATGTTCCTGTATTTAGTGGTTTCTCACTCTGAGGTTCATGTGATTAGTGATAGTTCCTCACTCTGAGGTTCCTGTGATTAGTAGTGGTTCCTGGCTGATGTTCCTGTATTTAACGGTGGTTCCTCATTCTAACGTTCCTGTGTTCCCAGAGAGCCGACATCGCCGTGGCCCCCCTGACCATCACCCTGGTGCGCGAGGAGGTGATCGACTTCTCCAAGCCCTTCATGTCCCTGGGCATCTCCATCATGATCAAGAAGCCCCAGAAGTCCAAACCCGGCGTGTTCTCCTTCCTGGACCCGCTGGCCTACGAGATCTGGATGTGCATCGTGTTCGCCTACATCGGCGTCAGCGTGGTGCTCTTCCTGGTCAGCCGCTTCAGCCCCTACGAGTGGCACCTGGACGAGAGCGACGAGGCCAAAGACCCCCAGAGCCCGCCAGACCCTCCCAACGACTTTGGCATTTTTAACAGCCTGTGGTTCTCGCTGGGCGCCTTCATGCAGCAAGGATGCGATATCTCTCCAAGGTTGGTCCTTCAAACCCCAGCATCTCATGGTCCATGTTCTCACCGGCTCTCTCTGCATTTTACGGCACATCCCTCCCTGCCATTCGCCATGGTGCATATATGTTACGTTGAGGTCGTCTGTCGCCCCCCCCTCATCCTCCACCTCAGCCCATATCCATCCCATTGTTTCATGGAGTGTTTACCGTCGCACCGGGACACCAACCCCAACCTCGCAGCGCTCCATATGCTTTGACCCAAAGTCTGCTCAGTGAATCTACCTATTCCAGAGTTTAAAGTGGTGGGGACGTCTAGATAACTGGGATCATCAATCCATATACTTTGTCACGTAAACCCCATTTTACACATTAAGGTTGACATATTCATTCAATGCATGCACCAAAAGAGATTTGCGTCACATCCATTTAGAAACGGCCGATTCAGCTGATAGATTAACAAGCATGTTTAGTGTCCCACGTAATGGTAAACCCAGTGCTCCACGTTATGGTAAACCCAGTGCAACGAAGCGAAGAGGAGACGCGGTTCATCTAAACTTGGACCTTGTGTAAGTACCTTGATGGGCAAATTCTCTAATCAAATCTAATCAAGTTAAATATTCCCATTATGTTAACGGTTATGTAAACGCTGTAATCTGTATACAAATACCTCGCTAGTCTATCCACTAACTAACTTGTATCCCCAATGCTGAAACACCAGCCTAGCCACTAACTAACTTGTATCCACCTCAATGAGACACCAGTCTACTAATTTACTCAATTCTCCACCACTATGAGAAACCAGCCTAGCCACTTACTAACTTGCATCCCCAACACTGAGCCAACAGCCTATCCACTAACTAACTTGTATCCACCTCAATGAGACACCAGCCTAGCCACTAACTAACTTGTATCCACCACAATGA
Source organism: Gadus morhua (assembly GCF_902167405.1). Classification (NCBI taxonomy): domain Eukaryota; kingdom Metazoa; phylum Chordata; class Actinopteri; order Gadiformes; family Gadidae; genus Gadus; species Gadus morhua. The sequence continues at coordinate 31,134,209 of NC_044054.1, forward strand.
GACACCAGCCTAGCTACTAACTAACTTGTATCCACCATGCTGAGGAGGCTAGAATGCACAGAGAACCCACCTCTTCGTCACGGCTCTTGGAGGGCTACCGTGTTTTTGCTGCATGTCCCATGTCTCCGCCCGCCGGTCTTCGTGGTAGAACCTGGGTCTTCCGGAGTCCACGGTATACACCCGATCACCTCCACCCATCAACACCATCGCCATCCACCCTCACGCCCCGTCATCTGTGGTGTCAAGAAGCAGGGTGGAGTGTGGTTAGATGAAATGTCAATTAACAAATGAATGAGTCAATGCGGGAACCACTTTGAATTCACGGCCGTGCTTGAACTCTGGAGCAGAAAATGACGGTCTCATTAAGTCCCATTTACCAGGAAAAGTTCATTTTCCCCTCGATAGCATGGATCCAGCTCAGCGACCAAAGTGGATTCATTTCCCCATAAACGCAAAGCACCATTTCACCGGGAGCTTAGTTAGTCAGGGACTGTAGTCAGCTCGTTAGCTAGCATGGACTGGCCTCTAGCTAGCTAGCAGCTAGCATGCGGAACAGGGACTAGCTTCTAGCTTAGGTTAGCTAGGTCATTCATTGGTGAGTTTGCATGCTCAACAGTTAGCTAGATAGCATGTTGAACACGCTCCACTTAGCTGTAAGCATTCAGAAAAAGGGAATTTGTGGTGGATGTTAATAACGGAATCTGGCCAACTGTCATCGTCCCGCATCTCCTGCCAGAAACAGAAATCCTTGAAGAAATGAATGAGTGACACACACACACACACACACACACACACACACACACACACACACACACACACACACACACACACACACACACACACGATGAAGACAGACAGAAGCTGTGAGCTGTTATTGCTTCGGAAGCCTAATCCCTCCTCCCCCCCCCCCCCCCAATCCTCTAGTCAGAATGTGTTGACAAAGTGAACATCTCTATTATCCTACCACCTGCAACCCTCCTCCTCCCTCTATTTTACCGTCCCCCTCGTCCCCCTCCTCTCTCTCTCATCACTTCCTCCTCGTCATCTTACCACCACCTCCTCCTCCTCTCTCTCTTACCACCCCCTCCTCCTAATTTTACCACCCCCTCCTCCTCTCTCTTATCACCCTCTCCTTCCCCTCCCCCCCCAATCCTCACTTTCACATCCTCCTCCTCATCTTACCACCCTCTCCTCCTCCTTTCTTCCTTACCAGCCCCACCCCCTCCTCCTCCTCCTTCCACTCCTCCTCTCTCTCTTATCGCCCTCCATCCTCTCCTCCTCCATCCTCTCCTTCCCATCCTCCTCCTCATCTTACCACCCTCTCCTCCTTCTCTCTTCCTTACCACCCACACCCCCTCCTCCTCCTTCCACTCCTCTCTCTCTTATCACCCTCTCCTTCCCCTCGTCCTCCTCCTCCATCCTCTCCTTCCTCTCCTCCTCCTCCTCATCTTTCCTCCTCCTCCTCTCTATCTTACCCTCAAGCCAGTCTTGCTCTGACATCAGAGAGACTCACTCCGAGCTCCACTGAGTCCCAGACAGAGCAGGGTAGCGACGTACAGAAGCAGGTCCACCCCTCTGGTTACCCGCCGTGGGGACTCAGTTCAGACGCGTCGTACTTCAAACGCGGAGCAGGAGAGGTGTCAGGTTCCGTCGCCGGGATCAAATATAATCATAGAATCTCATTTTCTGTCGTAATGATTTGAAAAGAAAATGACTCCACGCAGTCGGCACACACACTTGCGGGGAAACTAGTAGCAACCACACGTAACTATGGTAACTATAGGGTTTCTCTGAGGATACATCCGATCCTCCGTCGTAAAGGGACTCAGACCATTAAGAGATGAGCGGTTAACTTGTGCATATTGATATTTTAAATGGTATTTCCCCCATGCAGGGACAGCGTTGCGATCAATAGGATCTGATTAAAGTCGTGCCGTTGGCTTTGCTCGTCAAAGGCTGAGGAGACTACCCGGGACTCGTTGGACTGTGCTCCGTGTCTCCACAAGCACATCCACCCTCCTCTACATTTGCATTCACAATTAGGGCATTAAACAGAAGCAGTACATTTGTCAGAAGAAAGAGAAACAATATATCGCTTTCGGTGCAGAAAGGACGTTCATAGAACAAGTGCAAAGCACTAACAATCGCCAGGTTAACCCATTCCCCGTATGCAACAAAGACAGCTAGGATAAGATGCCACGCTATGCTACGGGCCCCTCTGTCCTTCTAGAAGGACAGAGGGGCCCCTCACAGCTGCAAGGTTCTGGGGTCGCCCCCCCGAGGTCAGCAATCTGACCTGCAGCTTTGAGAGGATGCTCCTAGATCTAGACTATTCCTCCTGCTCCTTCAGGAAACATTCGGAATTCCCCTTTCTGCTCCGGGTGATTTGGACGAGAGCCTCCGCTAAACGACTGAACACAAATAGACCAGAAATAGCTAGCTAGCTCAGCGCTAGCTCTGGGGCACCAACCCCCCCCCTTCCCCCAGCAGGCGGTGGTTGGCTTCTGTCATGTCTGTCGTGTCTCCGCCCCACTGCCCAGGTCTCTTTCGGGGCGCATCGTGGGGGGCGTGTGGTGGTTCTTCACCCTCATCATCATCTCCTCCTACACGGCCAACCTGGCGGCCTTCCTCACCGTGGAGAGGATGGTGTCGCCCATCGAGAGCGCCGAGGACCTGGCCAAGCAGACGGAGATCGCCTACGGGACGCTGGACTCCGGGTCCACCAAGGAGTTCTTCAGGGTAGGCGTCAGAACCCCGCTGAGACAGCTGCTTCTGGCGGTGCTTCCTCCTGACAGAGAGGAGGCCCTGCCGATCAGTAGTTGATGGCCAGCGTAACTCCTCAGCTCCACTGAAGGTGGAGGTGCATATCGATCTCGGAACAGGGCCATTAGAACCAGTACAGACTCCGTAGAACCAGTGGAGACCCAGTTCAACCAGTACAGACTCCATATACTCTGTACAGAACCAGTAGACCTCGTACAGAACCAGTAGACTCTGTACAGACCCAGTAGAACCAATACAGACCCAGTAGTCTCAGAACAGCAGTCCTGATCCAGTATAACCAATGAAGACCCAGTACTCTCAGTACAGACCACGTGGTAGACACGGTCGCTGTAGCACCTCCAGATAGCGTGTATCTGACCCTGCAGCGTGCGTGTTGATATGATCTGGGATGACATGATAGCTATCTCACTAGCCCCCCGGAGAGTCCCAGCCAGCAGCAACCAGCGTCTCCGCGCGCGCGCTCTTTCATTCGTTTACTCTGGAGATCTGGATGTGGTCGGGACTGAGCCAATGTAAACACTGTGCTGGAGCATTGTGGACGATCAATCGCATAATTGTTGTTTGCGTATTTGTTGTTGTCAATTTGTCTCCCAGAGGCTGAAATTGATGTACACGTTTGAGGGCACTTTGTGACTGTAGATTTCTACAAAAGCGACACTCTCCTGAGCTCCCTGTCTAGCGTCGATGAACGCCCTGCATCCCGCTGCTGTCCCTACTGGTTATCACCATCAGTCCGCGCCATTAACGCCGCATTCACACTACATGCGTCCGTCGACGGATCTCATTGACTTTGTGTGGGACACTCTCGAAATGCATTGTGGGTGCGTCCGCTCTCTCGGCTCCGTGGCCTGCGTCAAAAAGTTGAGAAATGTTCAACTTTTCAGGCGGCGACGGATCCGTCGGCCAATCAGATCGCGGTTATGCAAATACACACTCCACACGACTAGTGGATCCATTTTGCAATAACATGCAGGGAAGATTCGGCCGTTATATTTTTTTAAAGAAATGTGGAGTCGATAGGATTGTTTTTAGTCACCTCTTTGTGTCATTTTTTTTCACTGCTCCGTCGACGGATGTAGCCTGGTAGTTCTAGGGTAGCGCATACGCTGCCGTGCTCTCACGGCCCGCACGCCTAGGATGAACCAGCATCCGCAGCCTCCTCTTAATGCATTCTTAATGAAGGAGCAAACGGGATGTGACGGGAGGCTCTGCCGTCCGCCCCGCGCCGGGCCACCAGAGCTCGTCCGGCGTCCTCTGAAGCTCCACAGTCGTTCAGCCTGAATCTCTTCCCAGCGGTGGGGTTCTGTGATGACTTAACGCAAGATGTCGTGTGGGTAACTTCGTAACCCTGGCGGAGGTATTAGTGGATGGTGAACTCATCGTGTCGTCATGAACATCCCCGGTTCTCCGGAACTTCCTCTTCCAAAAAAGTCGACGAGACTTAAGGAAGCTCAAAGGGGCCAAACATCGGTTTTCCAAAACCAAATATCTGAAGATGAGTAGAAATGATAAGGGACAACAAACCAGGGGGCAGGCATCTGTTTGTGTGATGATATGAGGGTATGAGGGGATATTACGGTCTCTCTGCAGTGGGATGCTCAGGGTGGTCCAGCTTTGCTGAAGACCCCTGCGAGTTGGACTCGGAGACCCCATTCCTCTGATGCCAGATGGTTTGATGAGCGGAGGACGGGCCTACAAATACCCTCAGCATCTGTTGGCACGGAGATGACTGGCCTGCTGTCAGTGGCCTGTGGGACCACCTCAGATGTGTGTGTGTGTGTGTGTGTGTGTGTGTGTGTGTGTGTGTGTGTGTGTGTGTGTGTGTGTGTGTGTGTGTGAGTGTGTCAGGCAGAGAGGGGGGAGGTGTGTGTGAGGTCTCTCCGAGCAGCAGGGCTAATTTGCTCCAGGTGTGTGCAGGGTGGGGGGAGAGGGGGGTAGTGGTGGCGGGGGGAGGAGAGGGTAGGGGGGGGGGGGGGGGGGGATGTCAGTGCTGGCGGTGGTCTGATGAGACGTTAGCGTCCCGGGGTTAGCCGCTCTCTCCTTCTCCCCCGGATTAGGAGGGAGGGGAGGGAGGAGGAGGGAGGGAGGAGGGGGAGGAGGGACCCTGTGTGTGGGTCCGGGGGGACGATGGAGACCTAAGGGCAGTGTGTTGGGTTTGCTTTGCAGTAAAAGCACACAGGAACCGCTTGGTTTGTAGCGCAGTTCAAATGAAAACACGCCAGCGATGGCGGACGAGATGTGAGCACTGAAGCCGTCCAATTAGAGAGCAGGGGGAGCAGGCGGCCCTGTTGGCACAAGGGGTTGGCGGTTTGGCCAGGAGGCAGAGCCCGCTGCTGTTAGGAGCAGGAGTTTGTGTTCCCTCCCCTACCACCTTTACATTATCTGCTTTAATGCCCTGTCTTTATACTGTTAATGCTTGTGGATTAGTGCTGCTCTGAGAAGATGCCAGGGGGGCGATCCACTGCTCTTCTCGTGGTCGCGCCTGCAACGAACATCTGCTGATCTTCTCAGGGCCCTGGCTTTCTGAGAACAGAACATCTTCTCACGGTCGTGCTTTCATAGAACGTCTACTCCTTTGATGACGGACCAGCCTGTCTGAGTGGTGTCTCTGAGAGCAGACATCACCTCCCCGCTCCGTGGGGCAGATCAGATCTCACCGCCGCACTAGTCCCGACCTTTCATCCGGCTCGGCAGCAGTTCTGTGATAAAAAACGTACTTCGAATTAAAAAATGCATGCCCTTGAAAAATTGATGCGCACAAAACTTTCAATCTTGCGTGCGCTGGTGAGCACACCTTGAAGGAGGACAGGGCTGTGATTTAACACCGCTGAGGGCCGCGGTGTCAGCCCAGGGGGGGGGGTTGCGTTCATGGGGAGAAATGGCTGCGTTCCAATAGTCTTTAGCGATGCAACTAACTCTCCCCCACTTTAACCTCCAGGTTTTTGCTGGAACTTGACTAGAAGTTCGACCAGCCACTGAATCGTCTTGGGGGGGGGGCCCCGAGGATGCTTCAGTGTATCCTAACGGGACACTTTAGTGATTCATCGACTGCTCACTATCCCTACACCCATAACGCCTCAACTGTTATTTAACAGGCCCTCACGTTTGCATATTAAACGGTCCCTCCAGAAAAAACGCGATTATGCGATCGCATAATTCAACGCATTATCAGGCAAAGTCTGCATATTCATGCGGGGGCCGCATTTTTTCAAATATGCCGCACTTTCACTGCATAAGTTGCCGATTTCCGCGCAAATTATGTGGGGCTTGCATGATTTCATAATCGCTGCATTTCCGTTGCAAAAAAGTCACTTATATCTTAGCAGTAAGTTGAAAAATGTTGCGTTTACTTCACACAAAAGCAGCCATTTCCCCCTGTTGCCATGGGAACGTTATGAAGTGATGTAATTACGCGACGTGAACGTCATTGAAAAGCTGCATTTTTTGCAAGTTCCCGCATTTTTTCGCAAGTTCCCGCAATTTCAATGCATACAATTGCATAAATATGCCGCACATTTCATTGCATTTTTTAAGAAAACTTGCCGCATAATCAAGGATTTTTGGCCGCGACAATCACAAAAAACGCCACATTTTTCTGGAGGGACTGATTAAAGCGGTTATGGTCCCATGATTTGGACCATACATGATTGGTTACAAATTCAGAGTTTGTGATTGGCCCAGATCACCATCAGTCAAAGGGATCCAATCCCTGTGCACCTCAATTAAGGGAAGGAGAGCCCCTGGTGACCCCTGATCCCAGGGCTCAAGAGACGCTGTGTGTTTGGATCAAGACCTTCTCTCTGATTGGCCCAGGGAACAGATATATCCAAACTGACTCACAGGCCTTTCACACGTGAACTCTGGTTGAACCCTGGAGACCAGGTCTGGAGGTGATCCGGAGTTGCCCTTTCACACATGCAGCACACAGCGGGAGCTAAGCCGCATCTGACGGGTTCACACACACATAGGAGACACTTGAGGCTAGGGTTGGCGCCTCGGTGTAGTGTGTAGGAGGCAGGAAGGAACGTAAAAAGTATGCAGGGCAAAGTCGCAGTGTTTTGTTCACATCACGTCAAAGATGGCGGCCGAGGCTTCCAACTGTCTTTTTGCGGTGAGAGTGGAAGGCAAACATAAGTTGGAATTCAAAATACTCATGATCACATGACAGAAACATCATCAATATGCCAGCAGCACGCCCGCTCGCTCGGTGTGAATTCTCCGGCCCTCCGATTGTCCAGACCTTTTCACTAGAGGCCTGGTAGGTTCAACTTCGCTGGGGTGTATTCTGACATTTCTGTTCCCAAATTCAGCCCCAACGGGGATTATCTGAAGAAAGTCGATAAGACTAAGGTTCACCGACCTTTAGGCTGTGTGTAGTCCAATGGACAGAAGCGGTTCATTCAGCCGCAGGTCTCGGTGTTCCACTCCTCCCCCCGCGTCTCTCTCTTTTCGGGTCACTAACGCCTCAGGGACCGGTGTTTTTAGAGGCAGAATCTGAAGTTAGATGATACTTGAACTGTCGGGTTCCGGTCAAATGTTGAAACACGTGACGGCACTCGGCGTTGCTCTCGATTTCCCGCTTGTTGGGTCATGACTCCTCCTGACTCAGCAGATCGTATCTCCGTCTCGGGACGGAACCGTCTCTCCTGGTCGCCTGGGGACTGGAAGTACTTTTTTGTCTCTCTGCAACGTCTCGCTCCTCAGCAGAAGGTCACATCGCCTGCCTCTGCCGTCCTCAATGTTGGACCTTCTCCTGCGGACAGCTGCCCACCGACTCCCTGGTGGGCGACTGTCTGCAGCTCGCTGGCTGTTTTTAGAAACCCGTCTCGCCGTAGGCGGTCCGGTTCAGGTGGCGCTTGAACCCCACGACGCCCACCGGAACCACGTCCTGACCGCCTGGAAAGGTCTAGATGGAGCTGGAGTTGGAGCAAACTAACTGACACATCGCAGTCACGGCCGTTGGTTTTGTTTCCTCAGCTTCACCGTTCAGGCCAACAGGAAACGTGACAGAATTGTAGAAGCTACCATGAGCAAAGCCCCTTCCTCTGTCCCCCCCACCCCGGTTATATTTAGACATCATCTTCAACTTTTATCACAAATGAATATACTGTACCTGCAGCTCGACAAATTCCTTCTACATTTGTACTTTAGTCCTCCATGTATGATCACTTCATCATCTGTATTGTCCTCAACGAAACGTGACCATTGAGCTGACCGGTATGCCCCCCCCCCCCCCCCCATCACAGCGCTCCAAGATCGGCGTGTACGAGAAGATGTGGTCCTACATGAAGTCGGCCGAGCCGTCCGTCTTCGCCAAGACCACGCCGGACGGGGTGGCGCGCGTCCGCAAGTCCAAGGGGAAGTTCGCCTTCCTGCTGGAGTCCACCATGAACGAGTACATCGAGCAGAGGAAGCCCTGCGACACCATGAAAGTGGGCGGGAACCTGGACTCCAAGGGTTACGGAGTGGCCACGCCCAAAGGGTCGGCATTAAGGTGGGTGGGATATTATAACAATACCCCCATGTTGTTATGGTAGCCCACCCCCCCTGATGTCCCCAGACCCCCCCCCCTAACGCCCAATATGGGAACTTAACCTTTACTTCTCACCCATCACATTATTTTAACCTTACCTCCTCACATGTTATTTAACCCTTTACTTCTCACTCATCACATGTGATGTTAATGTTTAACCTGTTATTTATCCTGATTTAACCTCCTTTTCACTCCCCACTCCTCAATCACTTAAAATCAACGAGGAGGACCTTTTGACAATTATTTTATCTTGATTCAGCCATTTTCTATTCACATCCATCTGTCTATCCATCAATCTGTCAGTCTCTGTCAATCTCTCTGTCTCTTTGTCTTTCTATCACTCTGTCCATCTCTTTCTATCCATCCATCTGTCCAGTTGTCTATCGCTCTTTTTTTTGTCTTCCTTCGTTAAGAGCATTTGACTCAACATGTATCTGTGACATCACAGCCCTTCCCATAACACATTTGGTTTGCTATGATTTCCCAGAATCCCCCCCACCTCCCTGTCTTGTGCCAGACTGGATATTTACTGAGTGTTTCACACGTGCTTCTTGAGATGCTGTGCTGAATGTCAATGTGCATGCTGGATGTGGTCATCTATCCTCTGAAAACAATGTGTACACCCTACCGCCCTACACCACCTCCCCAACAGAGACCCCCCCCTCAGCCCCTAAACACCAAGCACCCCCACCCCAGCGACCTGCACCACCTCTCCAACAGAGACCCCCCCCAGCCCCTAAACACCCAGCACCCCCACTCTGGCCAGACCATCCCCACCGTCAATCTGTCTCCCGGTCTCCCCTCTCGGCCAATGATCTGTGACTCCCGTTACTCACTAACACGCACCATTAGATTCTCACGGCCCTGTGTATTTACCAAGTTATGTTTTATCGTTTCAAGAAATGCTGTTAACCTGGCAGTGTTAAAACTGAACGAGCAGGGCCTGTTGGACAAACTGAAAAACAAATGGTGGTACGACAAGGGGGAGTGTGGCAGCGGGGGAGGGGACTCCAAGGTCAGCCTTCATGTCTCGGCCACCGTAGTTCTGTAGAGTAATCGGCAAGGCGGTCAGCAAACAAACCTACCAAATTTTAACCCAAATATAACCAGCTGCTACGAGTTGCATTTTGTAGTCCTACGGTTAGAAGTGGGGATCGAACCGGGAACCCTTCGTTGGCTAAATTAGAAGCAGTGATTAGTCTTGGACTGACGAGGAGGGGGGAACTAGTTTGGTGCAGGGAGCTTTGGTCTGTGCTCATGAAAGACAGGAACCTTCCCTCTGTTTTTTATATCCACAGGCCAACGGAGAAGGTTTTGATATCTCTGGTTCTCTGCCCAGAACCTCAGGTGGGTCAGGTGGGCATCTTGGTATGGGGGGTAGGGGGGGGGGGGGGGATAGTGGAGGTCTGGGGGTTAGGGGGTGTTGTCAGGTTTGCGAGGGGAACAGCGGGGACAGGGCAGTGAAGGTCAGGGCAGTGGAGGTCGGGCTAGGGGAGGTCAGAGTAGCGTTGGTCAGGGGTCGTTGTCAGTTTTGCGAGGGGAACAGCGGGGTCATGGGTAGTGGAGGTCAGGGATTTGGGGGTCTGGGGGTTAAGGGGCGGTGTCGGGGTTGCGAGGCGAACAGCGGGGTCTTGAGGGGACGAAGCATGACGGGCATAAAAAACGTGAGAATTCTAATGACACCATGGAAACCCCACAGGTCAGACATCACCCTCCTCTCACAGTCCGCTTGGTCGTTCTTGGTCCCACACTGGGACCCAAGACCGGCCAAAGACTACATCCATGCCCCGCCCCCACTGTGGAGGTATTCAGGTGAACCATAACCAACACGGGCCACTTTTAAAAATGACGATGTCATTACGATGTCCAAAGTCACGCCCTTCCGTTACACGTATGTCCTCTGCGTCCGGCTGACGTGTCCCAGACTGCGCCACCGTCCTCCTTGGACTGGGGACCGCAGCGGGACCCTGCAGTCCAGGAGGCGTCCTGGGGCCGGGCTTTGAGCCGGGGCCCTGGTCAGGAGCGCCCCCAAACCGAGGAGACACTCCTCAATCAGGCCTGGCTGACTGTAGCAGAGCGTTGGGCGCCTGTAGACCCCATGGGCCTCGGTAGACCCCTGTAGACCCCATGGGCCCCGGTAGACCCCTGTAGGGCCCGGGGCCCCTTTAGAACCAATGGGGTCAATGTAGCCCCCTGGGGGGCTCTGTAGACTGGGGGCCCCTCTAGACTGGGGGCCCTTGTAGACCCTTGGGGCCCTTTTAGACTCTGGGGTTCCCTGTATACCCTTGTAAACCCTGGGGAACCCCTGCAGACCCGAGGCCCTCGGCCCCCTGCCTTTAGACACAAGGGACTGCACTAGTCAGACTGCGGATTGGTCTTTGGCTCCACCTTGAGAAGGGACAGTTCACAGATTTAAAAACCTTGTTTCCTTCAAATGTGAAGGAATGACGAGACAGCGAACCAAAAACCTCCAAAGGGCTGGGCAGAAACCGAGTCATTCGGGTCCAGAGTGGAGACAAGGCGGACAGTCCTTGTTCCACCTCTGGCTACTCTGATGAGGGTTCGTGTCCCGGAAGTCAAACATCTGAGCATCCTTGAGATGGTCAGGTGTTTTAGGAGGCTATGGTCACGTCATTCCCGCAAAAAGGAAAGCACATGGAAACCAGGCTGAGAATGGGTGGACTGCTGCTTTAAGCCTGCATGGTGAGCACATCACACTGGGCATCGGGCCGCAGGGGAGAGGAGGCTTTGCCGCTGCTGTTGTAGTCATCCATTCTGAGTGAGCAGAAGGTGGATGCTACAGGCACTCAAAGCCACTCCTCCGGCTGACGGCCGAATGCCTGCGGGTTTGTTCCGTTGAGTGATCGACTGCGATGTTTCACTTGATTTCAAACCTGACTGGCGCATCTCTCTGTCATTATTTTATCCTCAGAAATGCATGCGTTAGTAATTTAACAATAAATATATTGTATGTAAGAACCACTGGAAAGAATCAAAGCATTCAAACACTCTTTATGCACTGGGGAGCTGGACACGATCTGGAACTTTAGGCGTTGGTGAGGTTCATTATTCTACATCATTGTGCATACTCAATGTTTACTCATTATACCATACTTACTCAAAACTAGAGGATTCATTTATGATGGTTGATCAATTATTCACCTAATTGATCCATTATCATTACTAATGAATAACGTGCCTTCTTTCCTTCCATTTAGAATTGCACGTCACACATCGGGAATACTTAAGTGTAGTCTTAGTTGAACAAAAAGAGCAAGGTTGTTAAGTCAGAGTATTAAATTAAAATTGAAAGTAATGTTGGCTCATATCAATGTCACATTAGCATAACATTAGCATAGCATTAGCATACTGCTGCCAGCTGTTACCCATTTACCTTGAATAACTAAAGTACAATAAGGTGACAGAGACCAGCTCCGTAGGAAAAGACACCCCTGTTATCGTCTTCAACCCAATCACTGAACAGCAGAGCTCCCTTCAGTGATTGACTGACCAGGTAGTTCATTCAAGATAAACATTAGTAACAAATTATACAATCAATGCATTCTGAGTTGTTTCGTCACTTAACCAAGGGGGTTAGCCCTTTAGAAGTTTAGCGGTGCATTGAGAAATGAGTAGGCACTTCAGAGGATTCGTAACTTGTCAGTTTTTCTTCTACAAGGATCAGATGAAAGGTAAAGTCTCACTAGGTAAGAGCAGGACCTTCTCTCTCTCTACCGTCTCACCGTCTGCTGTGTGGAACACACACTATAGACAACGCACTGTATGTAGAACACACTGTGTACAACGCACTATGTAGAACACACCGTGTACAATACAATGTGTACAACACAATGTATACAATACACTGTTTCTAGAACAACACACTGCATGGAGAACAGAGTGGAACACGCACTGTGTACAACACACAGTATGTAGAACAGTGTGTACATCCCACAGATGTGTGCGTCTGAGACGGCAGAGTGGGAGGGTCCTGACGCATGTTTTGTGCATCGTAACGAGACCAGTGTAGACCACATGCCTGATGCCAGAGGTGTTCCTCTTGATTGTAGCATGCTGACGATAGTGCATGAGATCGCATGTCTGGCATGACCGCACCACAGTGCACCACTAGGTCCTGGATTACATGATAGTGCATGTGCACCACTGGGTCTTTGACTATATGATAGTGCACGTGCACATCTGGGTCTTGGACTATATGAATGTGCCCCACTAAGTCTTAGACTATATGATAGTGCACTTGCACCACTAGGTCTTGGACTACATGATAGTGCACGTGCACTACTAGGTCTTGGACTATATGAAAGTGCACATCAAACTCTGCCCTATTTAGGAGCTTGGAGCAGGAAGCATCTAAGCCCTGTGGTCTCCATATTTATAACAAACTTCCTCTTCTCTTTAGCCTACTTGATTTATAAATAGCATCGTACAGTCATTCTTAATATAACTAATCATACCATGAGTGAGGCATTGTGGGAGTTGAAGTTTGTCCAGGGGCTTTATATAGGCCAGAGGCCTCCCAGAGGTCCTCAAACTGCCAAGTGTTTTCTTCTGATTATTTGTGTGTCTGTGTATGTGTGCGTTTATGAATTTATTTGTGTGCGTGTGTGTGAGTGTTAGGGTCAGCTATGAATATGTAGAATAAAGCAGGAACTAGGACATGCATGCCGTACTGGTGGTGCATGGAATGACGCGTGCTACAAACAAGGAGAATGCCTCTGAAAGCATGTGAGAATGTAGAGTATAGAATATATATGAATAGATCACAGTATGTATAAATAGACATTGATTTGAGTATAGAATATAGAGTAGATATCAGTATAGATGAGTAAAGAGTATAGATCAGAGTATGGAATACAGAGTACATAATGTACTCTATATTCTGCATAGTAGCTATAGATTATAGTATTGATTTGGGTATAGAATGTAGAGATTAGATCATATAACCTATAGATTTGGGTATATAACATATATTAAAATATTGAACCACAAATTAGAGTCTAGCACCTAGGGATTAGAGTTTAGAACCCAAGATTAGGGTATATAACAGATATTAGAGTATATAACTGCAGAATAGGGTATAGAATGTAGAGATTGCTGTTTAGAGGCTTTCCTCATCTTTCTCATCTGTAATTCTTCATGCTGATCTTTCTTCCCCTTTAAGAAGATGAAGATAGAGGAGGAGGGGTAGGAGATGGAGGGGAGGTGTAGACCACACGTTTGGTCTGGACACTAAAGGATATCTAAACAACGTAGTGGTGCATCTCTAGTTAGATCTCTAGTTTGATAGAAAAGGAGAGCTAGGTTTGTCAGTTTCAAACCAAAATCTAAGTGTCTACGAGTTAAAAAGACAAATAACTACAATAGAACCAGTTCAAAATTGGTTAGTCAGTACCAGTTTAAAATTACAAATTAATCCGCACCAGTTTAAGACTGGTACTAGTTAATCAGTACCAGTTTGAAACTACAAATAATCCGCACCAGATTAAGACTGCTACTAGTTAGTCAATACCAGTTTGAAACTACAAATTAATCGGCACCAGTTTAAGACTGCTACAAGTTTGTCAGTACCAGCTTGAAACTACAAATTAATCTGTACCAGTTTAAGACTGCTATAAATTAGTCAGTACCAGTTTGAAACTACTCCTTAATCAGTTCCGGCTTAAGAATGTTTCAAACAGCATGGGTCGGTAAGTGAAAGTACTGCTGGAAGAATTAATGTGTGTGAACATTTTCATGCTTTTTGGTTTGTCGCCTCCGAACTCACTCACAAGATGCAGAAAGATAAGACACAACAGTGTTATGTATATACTAAACATTATTAGTGCATACATATTACTTTTTGAATGGGGTTTTAATATTTCAAGGTTTATAGGGAGTTACCTGGTTGATAGGAACATTCTAAGTGCAACTGGTCTGCGTAACTGGCAGAGATGCATTTAGTGATTAAAAAAAAACAACGTTCAAACTATTTGGCGATGGAAGAGGAAGGAGTCTAACTCTGTTAAAAGAGTTGAGATTCCACGGTACACACAGAAAGCACTCCTGTGTTCAGAACACAGGCAGCACAGCCTCATCTCTATGGATGTTTACATGACGTGTTTCATCCATACCATCCGTACTCATGGACTCATCAGATTTCAATGTGCATTTTGTTCGTGATGCAGCTTTGCAGTGGTGAATACAATATATTCAAATCATGTTCAATTACAAACCAATTCTTTCCTGAAAGAAAATAAGACTAGAAATCTTGCAGTCAAGTAAATCAAGCTAAATGTCTTGCAAAACGTAAAGTCCCGTCAATGATCGACTTCACGGATTCGGTCCCGCTAAGAAACCAAATTAACCCAAAGCTGAACCGTGCCAACAAATGTTGCTGGACGAGATATAAAACAGATATAAGCCCATAAACCCAGCCTTTGATCTGCCTGAAACCAGGAGATCAACCTTCATCTCCAATGGCGTCAATATTATTCAGCACGTTTCGAGACCCCAACCTCCAATGACGCACCTGAAATATTGTTCCCGGTGTGGACTCCAGCACAAGATGTACTGAAGGGCAGATTTTGTAAGACATTCGCTTTAGAAAAGGAATCTGAAGGCTGCTTTGGACAACAAAGGGTTACTGATGTAGATCCGCAGTGCCAAACCTTTTGGGACCATGCCCAAAGCCTTAAGTAGGCTACAAATGCAGCCTTAAGTTAAGCTTACCTGCTGTCCTATATGGCTACGCAGCTTCTAGTCCTGCAAGTTGAATTGATTTCATTGATAACTATTGATCAGTGTGTGCCGATTACTCAAAGCGATAGAGCTAGGGCCTGGCGCCATGCTAGCCATGGTTAGCAACACAATCACAGCTAGCTTATCAGAAGCCAGGCTCCGGCTCTATCGCTTTACCATGATAAAGTAGTATTTAAAGAGTTGAATAACATAAAATAACATGTTATGATGTTATTTATGTTATGTCCCACGTGAAGAACTCCTGTAAACCTTGCGGTATTGAAACTCAGTGAGCAAGGAGTCTTAGACAAGCTGAAAAACAAATGGTGGTACGATAAGGGGGAGTGTGGCACCAAAGACTCAGGAAGTAAGGTCAGTGTCTGCGGGATGCACCTCAAATGTTGACACGATGAATGCTTCTGTACGCAACACACCGTAAACCTTCACATACTGCTGGCCTCACTGGGCACGCAACGTCTGCTCACACACCCCAATGTAGCCTCACATTTCTTATTTATCACCAGCAGACCGTTTTATATGAGACTACACATTTAATAACACCATTATTTGATGCCTTTGACTGAATTCATAAGCATAACAGTACAACATGCTTTTTAAGAGTAGCAACCATTATACTGCTATTTTGTTGACCAAACCTTTATTGACATTTTATTTGTTGGTGTGTTTAATCATTTTACAGCAATGTTCGTTTTTCTTACGTTTTAAAGGCGGATAATAATCCGCCTTTAAAACGTGAAGAAAATCCTAAAATGACACTTTAACGTAAGATTTTAGGAGACAAATATGGGATTAGGATTTGAACTAGGAAAGGCACTAGGATGTGTGACTACAGCCACCAGTAGGGTTAGATCACGTGATAAAAACAAAAATGGTAAATTTCATAAATGAAATTCAATATTAATGTTTGGCTTTTAATATAAGTAAATTGGTTCTACTCGCCTGTCATCCACTGAAAGACAGGTTCATTAATTAACTGGTTTAATAACCCCGTAGGAGTCGAGGGCCCCGACGTAAAAAAGTTGGGGGTCCCGCCAGGGGAGACTGCACTACACATTAAGAGCCTTTCTCTCTACATTCACCACTAGTCACTAGTTATTATTAATCATCACAACATGACTGCTGTGCTCTGAGCGGCGGTAGTGGGTTCATTACAGAGCAACTGGGGTGGGAGGGTTCGTTTAGACCGGGTTCCATAGAGGGTTAATAAGTCAGTTAGATGTACTGTAGGTCGGTCAGACCGGGTTTAGGTAGAGGGTTAATAAGGCAGTTAGGTTTACTGTTAGTCTATTTAGACCGGGAGTAGCCTGAGTTAGGGGAGTTAACAAGGGGCCCATGAGAAACCCTCATCGCTTTGCTTTACCTTGTCGCCAGGACAAGACGAGCGCTCTGAGCCTCAGCAACGTGGCAGGGGTCTTCTACATTCTGGTCGGGGGGCTGGGGCTGGCCATGACCGTGGCGCTCATCGAGTTCTGCTACAAGTCCCGGGAAGAAACCAAACGGCTGAAGCTGGCCAAGAACGCCCAGAACTTTAAACCGGCGCCTCCAGCCAACACGCAGAACTTCGCGACGTACCGGGAAGGCTACAACGTGTACGGAACCGAGAGCGTCAAGATCTAGCCTCGGTAGGTCTCCTGCCGAGCCGACCTGCTGCTGATTGTTTGGTGCGTCACAAGTTGCATTGCTCCGATTGGTTGATTGGACTTATTGGTTCAGAGGCCGTTTTGTTTGCGCCTGATAACTCACTTTGGAAAGCAATAATGAACGGAGAGGTTCCAGACTAATCCGCATTAGTGGATTGGTTTGTCAGACTGGATTCAGTGTAAACGCTAATAGTAATTGCCAATGCCCGGTAATCAACCAATAGCAAAATAGAACTGATCAGGCCCCTTTTTAAAGAGTCTAACCTTAAAACATTATGCAAAAATATAACTTATTCTTCAACAATAACACTACAATGAAATGTGTGTTATATCAAATTAGAATGTTTTAAAATGATGATTGATCTGCCAAACCTCCTTATGATTTTCTTTATGTTTGCTAATTGCTTTGCAGATTGGAAACGTCCCTCCTAATGGTATGGCTGGACCCTGAAAACACACACACACACACACACACACACACACACACACACACACACACACACACACACACACACACACACTACGGCTGGTCTGCTAGACGGCTCTGGACTTGGTGAAGCCTGCTGTCCGCACCGCTCCTCCTGACCTCCGTGGAGGTTGACGGGCGTACGGCGGGGAATCGAACATGCGATCTGACTCTCGTAGTGCCTTACCGAACACGGCATCAGGGCAATGCAAACTTCACTTGGACTCACTCGACGAAGAGACATTTCAGGACTAATAAGTTGAGATCGGTGGAAGACTTTATAGGTTTTGTTTTCACGAAAAGCCATCGGTCCTCGATCTGAACATTGTTGAACATGTTGAATAGTTTGAATCCTCTGCAGACATTTTTGTGGTGAAAACTTTTGAGTTTGGGTTTAACGTTATACTTAGAGTAGTGAAGTCATCTACTTATTTTACAATAAGGTTTTATTTTCAGTGCTATATTATAATACAATTTAATTCATAGACTAAGATCAATAATAGTGATGACATGTTTTTTTTTATTTTATCGGAAGATGTGAATACTGAGACTGGGTGTCCACTCAAATGGCTTTGGTCCTGCTCATCCCTGAAGCCAAAGAAGATAATATAAGTGCAGCTATGAGATACCTGGTTTATACGTTCAGCATCCAGCCCAGCGACAAACATAAGACGGAATCATTCACGGCCAGGAGCTCTGAAAGAGCACTTGGAGGCGTCATCCAAAATAACACTGCATTCTGTACAAAATGTACTATTACACATTTAATAAAGTTTATATTTAATATCTCTTCCACCCCCCATATGGAGTTGAAAAACCCCATCTGCAGTGGAGTTTTGTATAACATTTCGTTGCGTTTGGGGTTGAACATGAGGTGGAAGTAAAATATGTTTTAAATGTTTATCAAGATAGAGATAAAGATGCTTCACATATACGGCTGAACCTTTTCTTTGTTTTGATTTTCTCTCCCCAAGTTAAATGCATGTTGAACTGTTAATGGCTTAACCAAACTGCACCGTAAAGTTAAAAGATTAAAAATCCCTCCCAAGTGGAACCGTTTCCATTGCTAGCAGACGGATGAGTGGCATGTAGACACAGGACAGCCAATGTACAAATACTTTTATTACATTCTTTTCCTAAATAAAAGTAACTTTTTGATATTTTGTTCTGTATATTTATTGTTTGGTTGTATTTAATACCTGCTTACATGTTTGAGTAATTTCCACCAAAATGTTTTGTGAATTGAAATTCTTAAAACTGACTTGCTTTATAAGGCCCTTAGATTAAAGGGTTGGAGATTTTACAACTAAATAAATCTGCCTGGATTTTTTCTTGTGTAAATAATAGGGCTCTTCCTGATGAATCTCCAAACCCTAGTTATTATACAATGCATAACATTACATTTAAAATGTTATCGTATGCGTTCGTTGGTGCAAGAATTTTTATCACCAAGGAAACGTCACGGTGGTTTTACAAAATAAAAGCATGAGACCAGATCAAAGTAACACTAAGAAATTCATTATTTATTGGTTTTAAAAAAGTGTACACGTGTTGAGTACAGCAGATTAAAAACTCCAAAAAGTTACTTGAAACAGTTGCAATCCAGTACAGAACTTTAGAAGTGGGGTTTTTGTATTCTTTATTTTACAATTCGGCATTTTCAGGGAGAATGAAACTGGCATTTTTTTTGTCATTTTATAAATTATGTAAAAACCTGAAAACACAAATAAACAGTGAACAAATTGTGACATAAATCAAAAAAAAACCAAACAAAAAAAAAACATGATTTGCAATTCCATGTCCCCCTCTTTATTATTGTACACATAATATACAAGATGGTCCTTAGTATCATGTATCCACCGTTGCACTCGGATTCAAAGGGTTGGCGGGGATGCCGGGCGCGGTCTAACGGCGGAGGCCACGCAGAGACTCGAGACACGCAGGGTTCTCTCGTAAAAAATGATAACACTTTCAGGTGATCTACAGGAAATACATTTAAAATGAAACATAAAAACATGGAGAGCCGAGATTCACAAACTACAGCGGACCTCTTCCCCGGGCAGGAGGACAACGGAAAGCAAAAAGAAGATCTGGTCCGGGACATGGAGGGCTGGTGGGGGGGGGGGGGGGCTGATAAAAGCGTCCCGGGTTCTGCAGGAGGAGGACACCGTGAGGACCATGAGGAGAGACATGGAGACAGTAGGGGAGCAGGAGGGGTCTTACCTGCACCCTGGGGGAGCGCACTATCGGTGCTTGTCTGACGATTTATGAGTGATCACGTTAAGGGAAACATCCATGTTGTTTTAGAAGAGCAGCTTCTAGACAGACAGACGGAGAGACGGACTGAGGGACAGAGACCGACGTATAAGCAGAGAGGGGGGATGACAGACAGACAGGCCGGCAGACAGACAAGAGGATGACAGACAGACACCAACATACAAGCAGACAGACGAGGAGGATGACAGACAGGCAGATAGACAAGAGGATGACAGACAGACACCAACGTACAAGCAGACAGACGGGGAGGATGACAGACAGGCAGACAGACAAGAGGATGACAGACAGACACCAACGTACAAGCAGACAGACGGGGAGGATGACAGACAGACCAACTAAGACACAGACAGAGGATGACAGACAGATGGAGTAAGACAGTCAGGGAGGATGAAGGACAGACAGATGGGAGTAGGCGACAGACAGACAGACAGGTCCAGGAATGAATTTCAAGGATATTGCTTCTTCTCTTCTTTTCCACTGCTGCTGTCTCTCTTCTCCTTCTTCTCAGACTTCTCCTTGTCGTGTCGGGACTCCTGGAGAAAAAAAGATACAATGGATTGGTCAGCGGTGTGGTTCGGCCTGGACCCTCTCCAGCCCTCCAGCGGCGGAGAGCTGGACAGCGGACGAAGACGGATCGCCTCCGAGAGGAGGACAACATGATGGGAGGAGCGTGAACCATGGGATTGTATCGGTGGGAGGCCGGAGAGCGCAGAGGTTAGGGGTCAGACTCCTAGCGGGAGGGTTCTTGGTTCCATGCCCAATGTCTACAGTCCCCCTTTGGCCCGCCCCAGCCCTCTTGTGATGCATCGTCATCTCCTGCTGTAGCAGTGCTGAACGCGCTTCAAAACTCACTGCTCGGGAATTTAAACACATTGTGGAATCTGGATTAGGGCTTTGACTTTTGCCCAAAAATCATATTCGAAGTTTGTTTGTTTATTAATATTAATATTCAAATATTTATGAATAATATTTTGACCATTAAATGCCTTCAGTAAGACCTGGATTGGGCTTCGCGGGGTTTGTTTACCCGCGTTGCTATGATTACCGGTCTTGCGCGTTCCACCGGTTTATTAGGTTTCTAATAAACCGCTGTCTAATCAATACTTCATTCACTGCCTCTTCCGTGGTCATTACAATATTATGAATAGACTGCGTGGGGTTCTCCGACGTCTCTCCCTCTTGGCCTGCCCATAACGGGTTCCAATATTAAGGGCTGCCTAACATTCGTTCGAATTTAGATTTATTTTCTGATATTCGAGTTATATTCGAATAACGAAGTTCGGAGTCAAAGCCCTATAATCCGGATAGCACTTGAAATGTGATTCTAACTATTCACTCCCCACCCAACATGTTATGACCCCGGGTGCGACTCCTCTCACTCTGCTCCCCGTCAGTGCAGAACCTGGTAGTCCCTCCACAGATCCTCGATGCGTTCCCCTTCATGTCCCCACAGTCCGTACAGGTGTGTGTGTGTGCGTGTGTGTGTGTGTGTGGCGTGGGCCAGACCATAATAATAATAAGTACCGGGGGGGGGCTGACCTTCTTGCCTCCAGAGGAAGTCCTCTCGGGCTTCACAGAGTCGCTCTTCTCCTTGGAGGAGGACTTGGAGCGCTTGGTCTTCTCCTTCTCCACCGACAGAGGGGCGTCCGAGGACGGGCTGGTGCTCTTGCTGTTCTTGCAGGAGTCTGGGGGAGAGTGAGGCGGGGGGTTATGGAGGCCGTGTGTGGGGTGAGATACGTGACGAAGGTGGTGGTGATGATGATGGTGATGAAGGCTCACTGGTTCCGTTCTCGTCCTTCCTCCTCTTGGTCTCCAGGGGGACCTCCGGGTCGCTGATGATGTGGTCCTGAGGAGAGGGAGACGGACGGGTCACTAGGGCCTCACTTCCCCGACGCCACGCGTCTCACCACAGCGTCTCACTCCCCGGTCTCACCAGAAACCCTCTCTCTGGTCTCGCCCTCTGGTCTCACTACAGCCTCTCATTCCCTGGTCTCCACACGTTTAAGGCCCCGTCCACACGAAGCCCAAACGGGCGAAACTGTTACGGTTTCGATCTATCCGGTTTCGGAGTATCTCCGTAAAGACGGAGTCAAGCGAAACCGGGTAGATGTGTACAATCGCTGTAGTACACATGCCAGGCCCATAAGGGGCGCTGCTTCTGCTAGAGAAATCCAGAAGGAAAATAAATAAGAAGAGGAGGCGAGCATGCGCATAAAGGGTGAGACTCCGCGGGCTCAACAGTCATTGGCTAGAGGGTCGAGGGGTGGGGCGATGACGTCATGGTTCACGGTTTCAGTCGGTTTCAGGCGTCCACACGAATCCAAAACGAAACCGGGTAGATTTTCAGAAGTTCACGGTTTCGGTCAGCGGATTCGCCGGCTTCGTGTGGACGGGGCCTCATTACATCTCACCCCCTGGTCTCCCTCCCTGTCTCACCCCCTGGTCTCCCTCCCTGTCTCACCCCCTGGTCTCCCTCCCTGTCTCACCCCCTGGTCTCCCTCCCTGTCTCACCCCCTGGTCTCCCTCCCTGTCTCACCCCCTGGTCTCCCTCCCTGTCTCACCCCCTGGTCTCCCCACTCACCCTCTTCCTCTCCTTGCGCTCCTTCTCTTCCTTCTTGTCCTTCCCGCGGGGCGTGGAGCCGTCGTTCTTGTCCTGCTCCCTCTCTCTGCTCTTGGAGCGCGACACACAGTTGTAGCCGGGGTGTTGCTGCGGAGACGAGGGCACGTTACACACACACACACACACACACACACACACACCGGTAGGCAGGAGACGGCCGCACTCCCCCCCCCCCCCCCCCCGGCTCTGACACCCCTGCGCACTAGAACCATGTGACCAACACCGGGTCCAGGATGCTCAATACTGACCCCTAGTGGTCCTTCTGCCTTAACAGTCTTATCTAATCAATGCACACCGATATAAACTAAACCCTGGTGGCCGGGTTGGGTCGGTGCAATCAGAAGTATTTAAGAAATCACAAAACTGTCCATCTGACACGCTGTGAATACTAAACCCGGACAGAAAGACTGACAGAGAGAGATAAGACAGAGACAAGCAAGAGAGAGACAAGGCAGAGTCCACACAGACGAGAGAGAGCGAGAAAGACAAACAACAGACAATACAGAAACCGAGACAAGATAGAGAGAGACAAGGCAGGGAGAAACAGTCAAGGAGACAAGCGAGAGCGAGAGACACAAAGACAACAGACAAGACGGAGAGAGACAGACGGACACAAGACAAACAGAGAGACAAGACAGAAATACACAGACAGAGAGACAAGACAGACACGATAGAGACAGTAGACAGAACCAAATCTAAATCCGGACTTTTAAGGGGAAAGCTGTGAGGTTCCTTCAGCTACGACCTCAAGAGTAGCTCGCTGTAATAGCCTGTGCCCCCCGATCTGGGGGCGAGGAGGGTTGGTGGGTTAGTCCCCGACCGCTGGCTGCATCCCTACTGCCCTCACCGTCCTGTGAACATGCTTCCCCGCAATACTTTTAAAAAATGAAGGCGTCACCGTTCGTACCGCCTCGACGGGGAACCCCTTGTTGATGGCTCCACGCTAAACACTATGCTATTAATTAGCTTCAACCATTTAGCTCTTGTAACAGAAGTGAAGTGACTCTTAAGTGAAGTGACTGTCTGCATCTTGAAGCAGCAGGTAGGGGCGATGGAACCCAGAGACCGAAACACTACAGGCCCATCCCCTTGTGACCCCATGACCCTAAAAAAGGATTACGCTTTCTTTATCGTTTAATACTTTGACCATCGTCTAGTTAACGACACCTTCCATGTCAGAACCGGGTCATTTTGAGTCCGTTTGACCCGGGAAGGTGGAGATAACTAGCCGACCGCGCTAGAAGGTGAGACTGAGGACCAGGCTGTAGGAGAGTAGGGGTCAAACCTTGCTGGCTGAGTCCTTAGGGTCGTTGTTAGCGTCCTGTAGGAATGAATGGACATGACAGATGAGCTGCTGCAGGGAGGGGGAGGGGGAGAGGGGGGGGGAGAAGGGAGGGAGGGGGGGAGAAGGGAGGGAGGGGGGGAGGTGGAGGAGGCGGCCCGCTTCTTCTCCGATCTGACCTCTGACCTTCGGGGATCAAGGCTCGGACAAGGTCAGGACACCTGGAATGTCAATACTTGGGAAACCCTGAGCATGGAGAAAGATAGAGATGTCTACAGAGAGCCGTGTTTCTGGAGCCTGTCTGCAGCATGTGGTGGTGGTGGTGGTGGTGGTGGTGGGGCTGAGCTGGTGTGCGGCTAAAGTGCTAAGCACTAGGGTGTGCTCGGTGTGCTAGCGCCTCCCCCAGTGTGCTACCACCGGGGTGTGCGAGCGCCAGTGTGCTGGCGCCAGGTGTGCGAGCCCTTACGGCGTGCAATGCGTCTGAGTATCAGTCACTTACAGGTGGAGACACGCCGGCGCCTACACCGTCCCTGGCTGCACGCAGGGCTACTATTACACCGCTAGCGTTGCCATGGTTACCGTCGTCTCTGGGGACATCTCGCCCGCCTCTTCCTCCTCTCCTTTCCTTCCTCCTCCTCCTCCTCCTCTCCTCCTTTCCTTCATTTCTTTGGGGGAGGGGCTGTGTAGCTCAGCTCTCCTCCGTTTGTTTGAGGGCAGGTGGGGGTGTGGGGGTCTTCCTGGTGCTGGTGGCGTCTCTTCTTGGTTGTTGGGGGGGAGTGGGGGGGGGGGTGAGGGTGATAAAGGGGTGCTGGTTGTTGGGGGGTGGGGGGGTCGTTGCTGATGGGTCACAGGAACACCTCTGGATCCGTCAACGTCGAACCGGGAACCGATGGCCTCCGAACCGTCTTCTGGATCTGCGTCAGGGTGGGGGCGTGGCCAGGGTCGGGGGGGGGGGTCGAGGGGGGCGTGGCCACCGCGCCCGGACGACCAGCATGACAGGATGACACCGCACCCCGGATGGGGGACCGGGTCCTGTAAGACCGGGCCGCGGGGGACTGACCGGTACGGACGACGAGGGAACCTCTAAAGTGCTTGAGCGGGATCTTCTGGGAACGTTAACTGAGACGGGGACGGGGGGCTGGGGGGCTCCAACGCTGGTGAAACTCGAGACGATAAAAACTCTTTTCCGACCGACGGAACTGGGGGGGGACGACTTTCATTTAAACTTTAGTTTGGACCTTTCCCCCGCCGCGGGCGAGCTGTACCGCGCGGCACAACGGTACAAAAAACATCTTCTCAAGGCACTACGACTCTCGCTCTTTAATAGGAAAATACTGCTCTCATAAAATCATTACATCTACACAACGCTCCTGGGGGGTAAGTCCATCAGGCTTAAAGGTGGAGGGGGGGGGGGGAGACAGAAGAGTCCATATGAGTGCTGGGTCGGGGGGGGCTCCTGGCTCCTGCTGGGGGTCTCCGGAGGTCGGGCGGCCGGGGTGTGAGAGGCAGAGAGGGGACACGACCTCAGGCCATACTAACCTTTACAGACGACGAGTGGGATGGAGACGAATGGCTGTCCAGCTTTCGCCTTTTTGTTTCTGTGGGATGGCGAGGGGGGGGGCGGGAGAGAGAGGGGGGGGGTCAGAGGTTGGCAGATGCGAGGCTCAGGTACACGTCCTACTAGGGCGGCTCGATTATGGAAAAAAAATCATAACCGCGATGATTTTGGCCGATATCGACATCCCGATTATTCTAAGGATTCTTTTTGAAAACATGAAGTTTTCATTCAGCATGTCTCTCCCAAAAAAACACTTTGCCACCGACGACATACACAACATGGTCAAGTAGAAAATGTTCAAATGTAAAATAATATACAGATCTGTATCCAGCTGTTCTAGAAAACATTTAACGAAAATAAATGAAATGGAATTTTTTTTATCTAAATCGAAAACTCAAATTTCGATTTATATCAAATTGATCGCCCAGCCCTACGGGGGCGTGGTGTGTGTGTGTGTGTGTGCGCGCGCGTCACCCACCCCTCTCAGTTTCAGACTCGGGCCGGGGGGGGGGCAGCTTGGCTCCGCCGGTGGCTCCGCGCTCCTTCTCCTTGCTCTTGGACTCCCGGGACGCCTCCTTGGCCTCCTCCTTGGCGCTGCTCTTCTCCTCCTTCAGCTTGTCGCGCTCCGCCTTGGGGGTCCGCTCCTTACCCTCGCGGCCCGCCCGCTCCTCCTTGGCCGCCGCTCCCCCTCCTCCTCCTCCCGTGCGCTCCTCCTTGCCGCCGGCGCCGCGCTCCTCCCTCTTGTCGCGGCGCTCCCCCTTGGTCTCCGGCGTGCTGCCCGGCGTCTTCTCCTTCTTCTTCTCCTTCCCGCTCTTCTCCTTGTCCTCCTTGGTCGCCTTGGTGCTGCGGGGCGCACGGGTCGGTTCACCAGTCAGTACACCAGTCAGCACACCAGTCGGTTCACCAGTCGGTTCACCAGTCAGTACACCAGTCGGTTCACCAGTCGGTTCACCAGTCGGTTCACCAGTCAGTACACCAGTCAGTACACCAGTCAGTACACCAGTCGGTTCACCAGTCGGTTCACCAGTCAGCAGACCAGTCAGTAGACCAGTCGGTTCACCAGTCGGTACACCAGTCGGTTCACCGGTCGGTTCACCAGTCAGTACACCGGTCGGTTCACCGGTCGGTACACCAGTCGGTACACCGGTCGGTTCACCAGTCGGTTTACCAGTCGGTTTACCAGTCAGTAGACGAGTCGGTTCACCAGTCAGTAGACCAGTCGGTTCACCAGTCAGTAGACCAGTCGGTTCACCAGTCGGTTCACCAGTCGGTTCACCAGTCGGTACAGACGGTTCACCAGTCGGTACAGACGGTTCACCAGTCAGTTCACCAGTCAGTTCACCAGTCGGTACAGACGGTTCACCAGTCAGTAAAGTGGGTTCACCAGTCAGTTCACCAGTCGGTACAGACGGTTCACCAGTCAGTTCACCAGTCGGTACAGACGGTTCACCAGTCAGTTCACCAGTCGGTACAGACGGTTCACCAGTCAGTAAAGTGGGTTCACCAGTCAGTAAAGTGGGTCCACCAGTCAGTAACGTCAGTAGCGCTGTCCCTCCACTAGGGGCAGCCTCAGTCTCTCAGGGAGCTGACACTGACCTGTTGGGAGCTGAGTTCCCGTTGCTGGTGGTGACCTTGGTTGTGGTGCTGTTGGCTTTGTTCACTGGTTTGGTTGTTCCTGCAGTCTTATCTTTACCGCGATCTGGGAACCAATCAGACACCGTTTAGACACCAGCTAGACATCACACACACACACCAGCTAGACATCACACACACACCAGCTAGACATCACACACACCAGCTAGACATCACACACACGGTTAAACAACAGCTAAACTTCTCACACACACACACACACACACACACCAGCTAAACATCAGACCGTTAAACACCAGCTAGACATCACACACACACACACCAACCAACTAGACATCACACACACACACACCAACTAGACATCACACACACACCAACCAACTAGACATCACACACACACACACACCAACCAACTAGACATCACACACACACACACACCAACCAACTAGACATCACACACAGACACACCGACTAGACATCCCATATAGCCTATGGAGATGTCAAAACAGAATAGACAGACGGGGAGGAGGTGGAGGGAGAGGTAATACAGAGAGACTGATGAGAGGGACAGACAGAGAGGGAGGCAATACGGAGGGAGGGATGGGATGAACAGAGAGGGGGGGAGGTCAGACGGCTGAAGGCCCACCTCCGTCCTCGGCCCCTGGGTCCTCTGTCTTGCTGGCGGGGGCCTTGCTGGCCAGGGGGCCGTTCTGCTGGCCGCCCAGAGCGGTTCTGCTGGCCGGCTGCTCCTTGTGGTGGAACTCGTTTTCCGGGACCATGTGGGCCTTACGCCCCTTCAGCTGGCCCGAGTACCTGACAAACACACACACACACACACACGCATAAGGAACCGCTGCTAGCATGGCTAACTCGCTATGGCTAACCCTACCTTGGATAGCTGCGGCTAACATTACCTTATTTTAGCTGCTGCGAAACCAAGATGGGTTTAGGCTAGGCCCATCTTGGTTTAGCTCGGGCTAGCCCCATCTTGGTTTAGCTCGGGCTAACCTCATCTTGGTTTAGCTCGGGCTAACCTCATCTTGGTTTAGCTCGGGCTAACCTCATCTTGGTTTAGCTCGGGCTAACCTCATCTTGGTTTAGCTCGGGCTAACCTCATCTTGGTTTAGCTCGGGCTAACCTCATCTTGGTTTAGCTCGGGCTAGCCCCATCTTGGTTTAGCTAGGGCTAGCCCCATCTTAGTTTAGCTAGGGCTAATCCCGCCTTGATATACCTAAAGCTAAACCAAGCTATCCCGTGTTAGCAGTAGCGCCCCAGCGCTGAGCTGCAGGGCCCCCGGTGAACGGCGGTGTTACCCCATGGCCAGGGCGTAGAGGTCGGGCCTCTTCTCCTTCTCCTCCAGGCAGATCTTGTGGACGCGGCACTCCAGCGCCTGGCCAAGGTTCAGCACCTTGGGGTAGCACGGCAGGATCTTGGTGAGCACGATCAGGACGTTCCTGATGTGGGTGTACTCCCCCGTCTCCAGGCAGTGCACCGAGGCCTGAGGGTGGAGAACGCAGTACAGTGAGGGTACGATGACATCATTAACTACAGGACAACGCAGTGAGGACAGTAGAGGTGGAGGTCACAGTGCAAACCCATGCCGACCGTTGGAATGGTGCGGATGAACAGAAGTATTTTTGATTTCCAGATTTGCTCGTCTAATGATTCAATAGGACCTACATTCGATTCAACGAGGAAGGGGAAAATCGTCTCTAAATCTTCCCTCATGGACAGTGTGTACTGATCTGCTGAATACGTGTATGGAGCACGGCACTCTCCTCACGCAGAGGTACAGAGCAGGGCTACTGTAGCACAGAAGTGGGAGACAGAGAGTGCCACACTGGCGTCCCTGGGTGTTCTCCGTGCAGGGGGACACAGTGAGGCGGTGCGGGTGGAGATGAAGGTGTTACCTTGGTGAGCATGTAGTGCCACTTGTGGACCACGTGTCTGAAGTTCTCGTAGTCCAGCTGGTCCGCCTTGTTCCCTCCGTCGAAGCCCGTGGCCCTGAAGATGGTCAGGAAGCCGGGGTAGTTGGCGCACTCCTGGATGCATGGGACAGAGGGAGGGTTAGCATGGCGCTAGTTAGCATGGCGCTAGTTAGCAGGACACTGGCGCGCTTGTAGCTAGTTAGACTATAGTAAGCATGTGGCTAGATAGCAGTGAGCTGGTTAGCGTGTGGCTAGATAGCAGGGAGCTGGTGAGCATGTGGCTAGTTAGCATGTGCCTAGTTAGCATGTGGCTAGTTAACATGTGACTAGTTAACGTGTGGCTAGTAAGAGTGTGGCTAGTTAACATGTGGCTAGTTAACGTGTGGCTAGTAAGAGTGTGGCTAGTTAGCGTGTGGCTAGTTAGCGTGTGGCTAGTTAGCGTGTGGCTAGTTCGCGTGTGGCTAGTTCGCGTGTGGCTAGTTCGCGTGTGGCTAGTTAGCTTGTGGCTATTTAGCGTGTGGCTATATAGCATGCGGCTTTTTAACATAGAGCTAGTGAGCGTGGCGGTGCCACTAGCTCGTGTGTAGCTACCGAGCATCTTGGTGAAACCAATACTTAATTAATACTGTGATTTCAGCCGACGAACCAAGCAAGCTCCATCAGGAAGATTAGTTGTTTTTTGGATTTGATTGAGTGTGAGCAGCAGCCCCGTCAGCTCTGCGGGGGTCTATCTCAGTGTGAGGGTCCAGACGATGAGAGGAGGGGGTGGGCGTACCTTCTCGTAGATGGAGCGGTCGCTATGCCAACGCGTCACCGTCTCCAGCATGCAGCAGAGGAAGCGTCCGTAGCGCCGCGACTCGTTCTCCGTGCAGCTAGCCACCGTGTAGATGATGGCGGAGAACACCTGGGAACACACAATCACCGTCAGAACACCGTCAGAACACCGTCAGGACACCGTCAGAACCGGCTCCACCAGTAGGAACCGGTACGGCCGGTCCGAACCAACACCACCGTCAGGACCAGCACCGCCCATCGAAACCAGTACGGCCGGTTAGAACCAGCTCCGCCCTTTGGAACCAGAACCACCCATAGCAACCAGTAAGGCCGGTTTGAACCAGAACCACCCATAGCAACCAGTAAGGCCGGTTTGAACCAGAACCACCACCCATAGCAACCAGTAAGGCCGGTTAGAACCAGAACCACCCATAGCAACCAGTAAGGCCGGTTAGAACCAGAACCACCCATAGCAACCAGTAAGGCCGGTTAGAACCAGAACCACGCATAGCAACCAGTAAGGCCGGTTAGAACCAGAACCACCCATAGCAACCAGTAAGGCCGGTTAGAACCAGAACCACCCATAGCAACCAGTAAGGCCGGTTAGAACCAGCACCACCCATAGCAACCAGTAAGGCCGGTTAGAACCAGAACCACCCATAGCAACCAGTAAGGCCGGTTAGAACCAGAACCACCCATAGCAACCAGTAAGGCCGGTTAGAACCAGAACCACCCATAGCAACCAGTAAGGCCGGTTAGAACCAGCACCACCCTTCAGAACCAACCCAAGCCGTCGGAACCATCACCACCCACCAGACACAGCCCCGCTTTTTCTTTTTTGATTCAGTGCTTTTTAATGTTAACATGGAGCCGATGTATCAGAGGCGCCTGATTATATATATATATATATATATATATATATATATATATATATATATATATATATATATATATATATATCAAGATAATAAGAGGATTGAGCCACATGGCGCTCCTAGGGTGCATTATTGTTTTCCCAGGGCAGCGTGTCAGGTATCTGATATAAATAGGACGACCTCATCGGAGGCTTCGGTTTAAATATAGATCTCAATCAGACGCTGCGCTCTGGTTACATCACCTCGCTCATGTTGTTGTGGTCGGTGTAATAGAGCGCGTGCGTGAGTGTGTGTTTGCGTGTGCGTGTCCTACCCGGTCGTAGCACAGCAGGGTGCAGAAGTTGGGCGTCTTCTGCTGGTGCACCAGCTCCACGAAGCGGGCGCAGTAGACGGCGTCGATGGCCGAGAAGATGCAGCGGGGGAAGAGACAGAGCTGCAGGAACTTGGTGATGGTCTCGTTCTTCGTGGATTCTGGACAGAAGACGCACGGGAAATACTCTTGAGGAAAACTGGGGAGACTTAGGACCCCCGAAACCCTAAAGTCTGAAGGAGCCGCAACCCAATCTCTGGTTCTCAGAAACAGAACTGACCTTCATCGATTTACCCTTTAGTCATTTAGCAAGACGCTTTCATCCAAAAAGTGTTAGTGAGGACATAGGACAATAAGGAGCAGGTAGGGGTTGGACAGTACAGAGACAGGTCATGAAGGAGCAGGTAGGGGTTAGACAGTACAGAGACAGGTCATTAAGGAGCAGGTAGGGGTTGGACAGTACAGAGACAGGTCATTAAGGAGCAGGTAGGGGTTAGACAGTACAGAGACAGGTCACTAAGGAGCAGGTAGGGGTTGGACAGTACAGAGACAGGTCACTAAGGAGCAGGTAGGGGTTAGACAGTACAGAGACAGGTCATTAAGGAGCAGGTAGGGGTTGGACAGTACAGAGACAGGTCACTAAGGAGCAGGTAGGGGTTGGACAGTACAGAGACAGGTCACTAAGGAGCAGGTAGGGGTTGGACAGTACAGAGACGGGTCACTAAGGAGCAGGTAGGGGTTAGACAGTACAGAGACGGGTCACTAAGGAGCAGGTAGGGGTTAGGGGACAGTTTGCTCTGCGATGCCAACATAAAGACTGGGGCCATTGGGGATTGAACCCAGCAGCTCAGTGTTGGGAGTGGGCCATGGGACAGTAGTAGTACTTACTGGCCAGTAACCAGTTGTCCTTCTCCAGCTTGAGCCGGTGCAGCACCCTCTGGACGTGCTCCAGCTGCTTCCTCTCCTCCTCCAGCAGCTTGTCCTGCAGGGCCGTGCAGCGCTCCTTCTCCTTCTTCTTCTTGTTCACCGGCTGGAGGAAGAGACCCGTTACAGGTTACTCACCGAGCACACCGCTCACTGTGTTGTATTGCGGCGTGTTTACACGGCTCATCTTTCTTGTTGTGTTCTTGACTTTTTCTTCCATGATTGTTTCAAGTGTTTCCCCCTCACAGTAAGAGCTTGGATGACATCGAACCGAGACGGAGAGAGTCAGAGAGATGGGGGGAGGGAGGGAGAGGGTGAGAGGGTGAGACGGGATGATAGAGATGGGGTGAGAGAGAGAGAGACAGAGACAGAGGGGGGAGGGAGAGAAAGACAGAGATGGTGTGTGTGTGTGTGTGTGTGTGCAGTGTTTGCTGTGTGTATGGGAGAGTTAAGCTGTGTGAGTGCACGCAGTGTGCGGTAAGCTGTGTGTGCGGTGAGCCGTGTGCGAGCGGTCACTCACTATCTCGGGGTTGTCCTCGATGGCCTTGATCTGGACCTTCAGCTTGTTGACCTCCCGCTCGTAGGCGGTGTGGGGCGCGGCCAGGTCGTACATGGTGAGCGACCAGAAGGTGGCGTAGAACTGGGGCCGCAGGTCGTCCCAGACGCGCGGCGGGTGCAGGGACACCACCGCCTCGTGCACCGGGCCCATCACCTGCTCGCACGCCGCCACGTACTTGTGCACCTTGGGCTGCTGCCGGCTGCCCTTCTCCCCCTTCTTCAGCTCGTCGTAGCGCGACTGTCGCCACGGCGACGGAGGAGAGAGGAAGGAGCAGAGGGGGGAGGAGTTTAGTGCGAGGAGGGCTTCGTTGGGGTTAGATGACCTGTAGGTTGATGGGTCGCCAGGTTTGAGTTGTGAGTGGACCTTTGAGTTAGGGGATGGCGCTCTCCATGGATATGAAGGATAATATACCAATGAATATCAAAAGGCCTCTCTGGTTGGTCTACAAGTATGGATGGTCTTGCAGCGTGGTGTGAACAGGCGGGACTTTTGGATTTTGAAATTAAGTGTCAAAACTTTGAAAAAGTAACACAAACTTTTCATTGACTCAACCGTTCCATTGGCACTAGGGACTTTCCATTTATGTGATCATAAACAGGAAGTGGAGTTCACCAGGACCTGCTGGCGTTCCAGTCATGTGACCATAGACAGGAAGTGGCGCTCACCAGGATCTGGTGGGCGTACATGGGTCGGGACAGGAAGAAGGCCGCGTCGTGGGGCGTGTGGAACTTGTTGCACAGGATGTCGATGGAGGGGACCCTCTTGATGTAGTCCTCCGTGCTCAGGTTGGAGGCCAGGAAGCCCCCGAACTGGACCAGGGTGTCGTGGCACTGCAAGGAGGACGGGGGTAGAGGGGGAGGGGGTCAGTCTCTGGTTAGCACACAGCGCCGTGGTAACCTCGCCAACGCCACAACATGCCGTTACCATGGTGATGACCCACACCTGCCTTGGATCGGTCCAACACGTTGACTAACGGGCTAATAAAAACCAACCGTGGCGAGTTTAAATTTAATGTCGCTCTTTCTCGGAACCGTAGCTGCATCGTATGCGTGCGGTTGACTTCTAACGCCAGG
Organism: Gadus morhua; assembly: GCF_902167405.1. Classification (NCBI taxonomy): domain Eukaryota; kingdom Metazoa; phylum Chordata; class Actinopteri; order Gadiformes; family Gadidae; genus Gadus; species Gadus morhua. The sequence continues at coordinate 31,167,164 of NC_044054.1, forward strand.
ATTCACGGTTTTATTGACGTCGGGGTAGTAGTGCTAACGTCCCTCCCAGGGACGTTAGCACTACTACGACACATGCTGTATCATACGTAAACCTCAGCCTGGGCCATTGAAGGTCTACGCGCTGCCGGTGATTGGCAGAGGCGGCCACACTCAGGGCGATAGCGTGGACGGAGGTACACGGTCTCCTGTCCCCTAGATGGATAACCGTCTCTCAGACTGTGAGTCTGTCCGCGGCGCCTGCCAGTCCCTCAGGCGCCTCTATAGACCCCAGGATCAACAGGCAGACCAAGTCTCCCCCCCCCCCCCCCCGTGCCCGACACCTGCACTGCGACACCTTTGGAGGACTGCAGGCGGGGGAAGGTGTGATGGTCAGGACTCTAGAGTCCACTACAAGGTACACACACCCACCATGGACCGGGTCTCTGTTAGGTCTAGGACCAGGCCTCCTGGTCCTAACAGAGACCCGGTCCATGGTGGGGGTGTGTACCGGGTAGCAGAGCTAGACCAGGTTCAGGACAGGTCTGTACCTAGTCATATAGGCCCTGGTACATCTAAAACCAGTCAAACCGCTGAGACCGTTTTCTCTGACAAATGGGCGAGGTTGAAGCCAGATCCAGCCTTGCTGGACTACTGGAGTAGTCCAACCTTTACCACCAGCCCCCCCTTACTGGTCTACAGCACCATGAGAATGGGCCACACATCAGTGTATAAACTAGGGATGGGCGTGAGGAATCGATTACTCGAGTACTCCTCGTTACAAATGAACTCGGTTGGTGGACAGGCAAACTCGAGTTTGCATATACACACACAAACAAAGTTTTCTGAAGCAAATGTATAAATTTTCTGTCGGCGCCACTAACGCATGACGTGGGCACAAAGAAAATTAAATGCATCCATTTCCATGGCGCGTTCCGTGCCGTGTGCAGGCACGCCAGAATTCAAAAAGTTAAGAGATGGCGGTTAAAGCAAACCGCAGCGAAGAATTGAAATACTTTAAAGAAATAGGAGATCATAAGGTGAAATGTAAAATATGCCAAGCGAAATCGAGCTACCAGAAAGTACTAGTATGCGGCAACATATGCTCCTGAAACACAACGGTGAGTTCGGCAAAGCAGACCCGCAGCAACGGTGAAAGTGAAAGTGTGTCTGCTATTTTCACTTCCGCAAGACGCAGCTGTAATCCCGGGCGTGTAGAGAAGATCACAACACTGAGTATTTCCATAGTCCATTTGCTGCCGTTTTATTTGCAGCTTTAAATTATTTGCAATGGTTAGGCTACTTGTTTCGTTTTTTTTTAAACTGTTACAGGCCTTGGTTCGACGTGATTTAAATTGTGAGACGCATATTTATTTTTGTAAGGAAAATGTGTTTTGAACGTTTGCAAAAATAAATAATGAATACTCTGATAACTCTGACTGTTTTGATGGAGAATAAGTATTACATGTTTGGTTGGTAATATTGCCGTTCATCATCAGGCCTATTCCTGCTGCAGATGCGTTGCATTCTAAAAATAGATTCGATTAAACGAGTACTCGATTGATCCTCGAGGAATTCCTTCGATCACTCGAGTTTGGAATTTACTACTCGTGCCCATCCTTAGTATAAACAGCCCACAAATCACAGTGACTATCCTGTATAACTGAGTCACATCACAGTGACCATCTTGTATAACAGAAACATCACAGTAACCAGCTTCTATAACAGACACATCACAGTGACCATCCTGTATAACAGTCCCATCACAGTGACTATCTTCTATAACAGACACATCACAGTGACCATCTTGTATAACAGTCCCATCACAGTGACCATCTTCTATAACAGTCCCATCACAGTGACCATCTTGTATAACAGTCCCATCACAGTGACCATCCTATATAACAGTCCCATCACAGTGACTATCTTCTATAACAGTCCCATCACAGTGACCATCCTGTATAACGTCCCACACATCATTGTTTAAACAGCCAACACACCACCGTGTCTGACGGCTCACCTGGTCGTAGAGCTTCCCCACCAGCTTGAGGTGCTTCTCGCCGCCCTCCAGGAACACCACCCCGTTCCTCTGCTGGGCCATGAGAAGGCAGAGGGGCAGGGCCAGCTCGTGGTCCAGCAGCGCGTCCTTCAGCCGCTGGGACGACTTCTTAGTGTTACGGATCTGACCGAAGTACCCCCCCTGAGGACGGAGAGAGAGGGAGAGGAGAGAACGAGAGGAGAGGAAGGACCAGAGGACAGAGAGAGAGGAAAGAGGGAGGAGAGGAGAGACAGAAGAGAGGGAGAGAGGAGAGGACCAGAGGGAGAGGAGAGGGAGAGAGGACCAGAGGGAGAGGAGAGGGAGAGAGGACCAGAGAGAGGGAGGACCAGAAGACAGAGGGAGAGGAGAGGGAGAGAAGAGGACCAGAAGACAGAGGGAGAGGAGAGACAGAGGAGAGGGTGAGGGAGACGGAGTGGGTGAGGGAGACCACATGAAGATAGATTAGATAGACAGTCCGCTGTGTTCAGTTTTATGGATCCATTCAGTCCGACACTAAGCATCAGATGGACGGGGAAGTAGTGTCCTGGTAGTAATACAGTATCCCGCATTCAGTTCACCCATCCAGCTAGCGTTGAGAACCAAGATGGCCACCTAGTTTACACAAACACCTACTAGGTTATGAACCAAGATGGCCGTCCAATTCCTTCCCCCGCCTAGGGTTGAGAGCCAAGATGACCGCTGGGTGAATGCGGCCCATAGAGTGAGAGTGTGAACCAGGTGAGACGCTCACCTCTGCTTTGAGCTGTTCTCCCCCGGTCATTGCCTCCAGCTGCTCCGACGTCATCTCGTCCGTGATCTCGATGCCGGCCATCTTCTGCACCACCTCCTTCAGGATCAGCAGGTCAAAGCTACACACACACACACACACACACACAAGCAGAGACGTACACCCGTTTACAGACCTCGGACAACAGTTCAGAGAGGGTTGACCTTCCTCTTCCTTCGGTCCGTTCATAAACAAGGTGTTTGGTGGCCCCCTTTTTGTCCATAACATTCGTATCGCGGGTGGTCCCAGTGAGAATGGAAGCCACAACCCTGGGGGAGCAGCTACACACAGCCTCAATGAGGTCCCAGCTCGACTCGCCCAAGAGTTTCATCAGAGTTCACAAGAGTTTTGTCAGTTGAGTTGCTGTATGGGAATCTGTACGTCTCACACAGATCCCAGTCTTCCAGCTCTCTGAGGTCTGGGGGGGGTGTGGGGGGGTATGGGAGTGTTGTGACCCCTGTGGAGGGATGTTCTGCAGAGTTGAGAACATCCACGCTCAATTGAACCCAAACACTGGGTGGTTATTCTGGAGACGTGGCTGTCGTGAGCATGGCTGCGCAGCTCAAACAAACCCAAACAGGGACTCCGTTAAGGGAGTCATGCATAGCTAAGGGCTTTCACTGAGTTCTGCTGGACTGTGGGGACTCTTCTGTGTGTAGTTTCTAGGATTATTCATTCATTCAGAGCGCACAGCCGCTTTGGAAACTACTTCTGCAGCAGCACTAGTTTGACTGCTCTGGGCCACAACACATTTTGAACCACATCTATGTATATTTTCCACACACAAGTAAGTTTGGTGGGGATTTTTGTTTATGTTTACAGATATATGGGGTCGGCTTAGCTCAGGAGGTAGAGCAGTTGCCTTGTAACCGAAAGGTTGCTAGTTCGATCCCCAGCTCCTCCTAGCTGAGTGTTGATGTGTCCCTGAGCAAGACACTTAACCCTAACTGCTCCTGACGAGCTGGCTGTCGCCTTGCATGGTTGACTCTGCCGTCGGTGTGTCAATGTGTGTATTAACCGATGTAAGTCGCTTTGGATAAAAGCGTCTGCTAAATGCCCAAATTGTAATTATATATATTTTTTCGATATTTCGTGTGCATTCCAGGCTGTATTACATGCGATATTAAATACTGTAACTAAGTATACATTATTCCTCCTAGAAGAGATTCGGTAGTAATCATCATAATAATGTTTAGTCACAGTCCTGTTAAGACAGGTGGGCTTTCCGTGATTGGTTACCTCTTCCCTGCCTTCAGCTGATTGGTCACATACTGCAGCAGGCCGGCCAGCTCGATGGGGTACTTCCTGAACACCGCTCCACACAGACTGGCCAGACCTAGGGACCGGGTCACATGACACCATCACATGACCGCTCACAGCCGAGAGCCGTTGGCTGAGAACATAGACAACAGGGGAACGTACTCTGCAGCCAGGAGGAGATGGTGGTGTCGTCGTGTTTCATCTTCTCCTTCTCCGGATTGGCCAGAGCCTCGATGATGCAATCTGATTGGTCGGTTAAGAAGAAAAGTGCAGCAAAAAAACAATGCCTTCCTTCCAATATGTATGTGATGCAACAATTATATTCTATTACACACTAGCGCTTACTCATGAATACATTCTGAACACACTTCTCTCACCCCTAGAACTCCTCTACCCTGTCCAGTAGTAGATAAATGAATACATGTTGTGTACATGTGTTCCAGTCTATTGAGTGTCAGATCATCGTGGTGGTCTAAAGCGGCCCTGTAGGAACCGGGGGGGGGGGGGGTCTCAGCCCATCTCAAGACCACCAGAGCCCATCACATCCCAGACATGTGGTCCTCGTTGTACTTCAGTGAGAGGAGGCCATCAGAGTCCAAAGACAATGCTGCTGGTCTTAGAGATCTGGACCAGTTCATCCCAAAACCCCAGGAGCCGGTTGGACCCCAGAGAAGGTAAAGACTGCAGGTGGAGGATACAGGCCAGCAGGTCGTAGTTCAGGGACGTGAGGTACTTCAGAGAGTCCACCACAGGCCCGATTAGGTTATCGTACCACTGGATCTGGGACAGGATCTAGAGAGAGATGAACGTTACAGTAAAAACCTGGATCAGTTCACTAAACGTTCAAAACAGACCGATTCACACCAACATCTGTCGCCAGCTCCTATTCTGACACTATACCATAGGGTAAGAATAGTGTGATGCTTAAATGTTTCCAGACAGGAGGACCATGCTTGGGCCATCATCTGGGGGTCTGATATCCTCAGGTGCTTACGTAGTCGAAGAGGATGGTGGGGTTGCTGTGGCTGAGCTTGCCGATCTGCCTCCCCGACGGTTTCACGTTCTCCTTGGTCAACCGCCTGGGGACAACGTCAACACACGTCAGCATGCGTTAACACACGTCAAGACAGGAAGAGCGGAGCACAGCGCTGCACGGCTTCCTGTCTAGCTGAAACCGTCACTGATGAAACACCAAAGTGAACAGAGGGTCGATTATAACGGGCTTCACGGTCAAAACGGTTTCACTTTTTTAATATATATTTTTCCAGCAGTTAATAAGTGGTTTGCGTTTAAAGACTCATGGAACCAAATCCACCTGCAAATGAGGCTAAGAACTATTCAGCCACACTAGCCGCGTTTACATGGACACTTCTGATCCGATTATAAGCAGCTCAATCGGAATAGAAAATTATCATATATACACCTCCATTGGAATACAATTCTATGCGGAATTGAAGAGGTGGTGTAGTCCGCTATAATCGACATGTATACACTTATTCCGAATGGTTTGGGGTGGGTGCGGCTGCTTTTTAACTTAAGAGGGATGGCATCAGAAGCTGCAGTAGCTCGCAATTGGTCCGTCTGTACTTTTATGCACACAGAACTTGACTTTTTGCCTGATTCACGTCTTTCTTACCCCTCCGCAAGTAGATCGGTAACTTATCAACCCGAGCGTGTCCACGAAGCGACGTCAACGTCTTTGGCGGACTATTTCTACACTACGAAAGGTAATTGTAGTTGCCGATCATTATCGAAAATAATACCCTCCAGGGCGAAGCAAGACACCTCCACTTCGCGTCGGGGTCCAGTTTGCCCTGTCGGGGCTAATGACCGGCATTCTGTACATTTTCCCTTACATAACAGCACTCTCCCTCTCCCCCCCCCCAACAGTCTTGGCCGAGCACTCTCATCCAAATACGTGTTGTTTGCAGCGGAGGAGGGGGTAGATATAAAGATCGGGCGAGAAACTGACGTCGCTGTGCTGTCCTCCTCCTTCCTAATTGAAGGAGCAGGCAGAGAAAAGCTCTCTCTTGCTGGGCTTTCATTAAAATCAAATAGGCCTACATAAAAATGTCAACGCCGGTCCAGATGTGGCAGGTGTGCTTGAGAGACATACGAACGTACGCTTACCTCTTTTGTAAATGCCATGTAGTACATTCGGATCGCATGATAGGAATAGATCTATTCCGATTAGAAATCTAATCTGATCAGAAGTGTCCATGGAAACCCGGCTACTGTCAACATTGAGTAGCAGGACCCGGTGATCAATGGTTCCGTCCACGTTACCCAGTTAGCCCTAGTTCCGTCCCTGGTTTAGTCCAATGGCGGAGGTGTACAGCAGATGTTGGGGGTAACTCTTACTTCATGATGTACTTGGCCCGGTCGATGGTCTGGGCCTTCACCTTGACCAGCAGAGGATGGCTGGAGTACGTCTCGTTCTTCCACTGACCGTAGAGCCGGTACCTGAGGGACAGAACACACGCTAGAGTCAGACGCAAGCACACACACTACTCTCTGCGTGCGTGTGCATGTGTGCGTTGGTGTGTGTGTGTTCGTTTAGGTGTGCGTGTTGTTTGTGCGTGGGTTAAGGTGTAAGCGTGTGTGTAGGTGTTTGGCGTCTAAGGGTGCGTTTGTGTGTAGGTGTGTATAAAAAGATGCACAGTTGTCAGTGTGAATAAAAAAAAGATGTGCAGGTGCGAGTGTCACCTGTGCTGGTAGGGGAACAGCTTGAAGAGCCCCCAGACCTCTTCAGACAGGCAGGCGTTGCACTCCAGCAGGGAGAGGGAGGGGAGGAGCACCTGGTCCGCGATGCTCAGGAAGCAGCTCAGCAGCGTCTCCTGGTGTCACACGCACAGGAAGTCACACACAGGAAGTCAGACTTCTGTAGGAACTCGTAATATAAAATAACCCAACTCTGTACAAAACACCCCGTCTTTACATGGGGTTGTAAATATGAATGCTATTATTATAGTTTAACTCACCATCTTGTCTTTGAACTCAGCCCTGTTCTCAGCCAGGTACTGTGGACAGAAACAAGAGTCAGAACATCAACCAGACCTCCATCCATCTAGCAGAGAGAGGCCTACTCCATCCATCTAGCAGAGAGGCCTACTCCATCCATCTAGCAGAGAGGCCTACTCCATCCATCTAGCAGAGAGAGGCCTACTCCATCCATCTAGCAGAGAGGCCTACTCCATCCATCTAGCAGAGAGAGGCCTACTCCATCCATCTAGCAGAGAGGCCTACTCCATCCATCTAGCAGAGAGAGGCCTACTCCATCCATCTAGCAGAGAGAGGCCTACTCCATCCATCTAGCAGAGAGGCCTACTCCATCCATCTAGCAGAGAGAGGCCTACTCCATCCATCTAGCAGAGAGAGGCCTACTCCATCCATCTAGCAGAGAGGCCTACTCCATCCATCTAGCAGAGAGAGGCCTACTCCATCCATCTAGCAGAGAGAGGCCTACTCCATCCATCTAGCAGAGAGGCCTACTCCATCCATCTAGCAGAGAGAGGCCTACTCCATCCATCTAGCAGAGAGAGGCCTACTCCATCCATCTAGCAGAGAGAGGCCTACTCCATCCATCTAGCAGAGAGGCCTACTCCATCCATCTAGCAGAGAGAGGCCTACTCCATCCATCTAGCAGAGAGAGGCCTACTCCATCCATCTAGCAGAGAGGCCTACTCCATCCATCTAGCAGAGAGAGGCCTACTCCATCCATCTAGCAGAGAGAGGCCTACTCCATCCATCTAGCAGAGAGAGGCCTACTCCATCCATCTAGCAGAGAGAGGCCTACTCCATCCATCTAGCAGAGAGAGGCCTACTCCATCCATCTAGCAGAGAGAGGCCTACTCCATCCATCTAGCAGAGAGGCCTACTCCATCCATCTAGCAGAGAGAGGCCTACTCCATCCATCTAGCAGAGAGAGGCCTACTCCATCCATCTCGCAGAGAGAGGCCTACTCCATTCATCTCGCAGAGAGAGGCCTACTCCATCCATCCTGACGCACTAGGGGTCATGGGGGGGCCTACCTCTTTCATGAAGGCCTTTCCCAGGCGGACCACCTTGGCGAAGAGGATGGGGTCGTGGGACAGGTGGGGCCCCAGGTAGCAGAGCATGCTGAAGGTGTCCTGCCGCAGGTCCTCGAAGCTCTCGGCCGGCCGGGGGGTCCGGCGGCTTCTCAGGGGCCTCAACACGCGCCCCTTGGCCCCCTTGGGAACAGCGGCCCTGTGGAGGTCAGGTCACACCATTAAGAACCAGCAGGGTGATCACGTGACCTGTGAGGGTTGAGTCACACCATTAAGAACCAGCAGGGTGATCACGTGACCTGAGGGGGTCAGGTCACGTGATCACGTGACCTGTGGGGGTTGAGCCACACCATTAAGAACCAGCGGGGTGATCACTTGACCTGTGTTCATTCTAACAGCATCCAATCAGACTAACAATAAACAGAACAGTACCTCTCGATACGTCAAATAATCTAAATTTAATTCAGAAGGACATGGGGGTTCTAACGCAGGACCCACCTGCACTACAGGGGTCCGTTGTGAGGTGGACCAGTGGTACAGAGCGTTCGTATCAGGGATCGACCCATATAGATTTTATAATTAGCCGATGCTGCTTTCATCTTAAAATGTACACAATGATGATTTCAAATGTCACAGGTCTCAATTCAAAAAAGGAACAAGGAATAAAAATAATAAATAAATAAAAATCTGCGTAAAAATCGGCCGATGCCGATGCTCGCAATTAGCTCAAAGATCGGTGTGTGATCGATTGATATATCGGCCGGTCGATACATCAATCGATCACGAGTTCATATAGGGGTCCACGGTGAGGTGCACCAGCGGTACATTGGGGTTCACGTTGGGGCGCCCCAGCGGTACAGAGGGTTGGCGTTGGTGCTCACCTGCGGTAGAGGGGGTCCACGGTGAGGTGCACCAGCTGGCAGAGGGCCAGGGCGATGGCCTTGTGCGAGGTGGCGTAGAAGGAGGGCATCTGGTCCATGATGCTCTGGGCGTGATGCCAGTCGCCGATGCGGAGCAGCGCCTCCAGGAGACCCAGCTTCTGGTTGTCTGGAGGCTGTAGGGGGACGGGGGGACGGGGGGGACGACGACAGGAGACCCTCACCCGGTCAGTGTCTGCTTAGAAGGTCCTGAGCGTTACAGTGAGGCGATTTGGGGCAATAACCGAGTTGCGATTATTTGGACCAATATTGGGATTTAGTATTAGATTATATTTTTTATGTTCTGGATTATTCACTAAACCAGCCATAAACCATTCTGTAGTATGACCGAAACAACTTTGGAAGCGGTCAACATATAAACTGCTCTTTCCTTTAGGCCAGGTCTATGTGATGAATTGATGCATGAATTGATACAACATCTTTATTTAACTATTAAATTGTAAAATAAAAAAAATTAAGATACTTACTGATCCCCAGTCAGTTACAGTAAAAAAAAATATATATTTATGTTTTGTGTGTTGAGATGAATTGATACAACATCTTTATTTAACTATTAAGCACTAACTAACTAAGCACTTTGAGTCTGCCTTGTGTATGAAAAGTGCTATATAAATAAAGTTGCCTTGTCTATTAAATTGTAAAATACAATTTTTCTACTGATCTCCCGTCAGTTACAGTAAAAAAAAATAAATATATATAGTTTTGTTTAACCGCAGCCTATGGGATTTTCATTTTGCGTTCCATTACATCGCAACTTCAGCTTGAATTCGATTAATCGTCAGCATGACAGGCCGCTTCACACTCCGCCTTAACGGACATGCAGGCGGTGGGGTCCTGCAGGGTTTCACCAGCCCGGGGAAAAACCAGCTCTCGTGTGACTTCTACAGAAACGGATGCGTCTCGCTGGCTTTGTGTTGCGGAGATCTGAGGTCGGCACTAGCTGCCCCCCTCAGTCTGCCTGCGGGGATCCTAGAGCCATAGCCCCTTCCCTCTCCTCAAAGGGGACACTCGAGACTTTCGGGGAGACAGCGAAGCCCCATAACAGCCCAACGCTCCACTCAGATCGGATTGGCTCGGTCTTGGGGTTTGCCCGCGTCGGGACAACATCCACGGAAGCAGGTTAGCGCAACCAGCCTGTCAGTCAACCAGCCCACCGTTCCTCCAGTGTGGCGAAGAGGAAAATAACCCTCCCATCCATATAGTCGGCGTATTCCTTTAACGTTACGCAATAGTAACCGGGGGAAACATCCTCATTACCAATACACCAGCATGCATACGGTACTGGACCAGAGGAGCTCCATCAGAACACGTGATGCTCCAGATAACTCATCCCCCTCTCGTCTACCTCGTGGCCTCAAATGCCCCATATGGGACGAAGATGAAGTACGCCTTAGGGTCCACCTTGGGGGGGGGGGGGAGGGGCGTACCTTGTCGTTCTTCTCCTCCTCCTTCTCCTTGTCCTTGTCCTCGCTCTTCTCCGAGGGCACCACCACCATCACCAGCTTGCGTGCGATCTGCTTGGCCTCCTGGATCTCCTTCTTGTGTTCCTCCACTATACTGACATCTTGTGGCAGGAGCTGGAAGCACAAGAAAGTCAAGATCAATGACTCAAGCACACCCAAAGCCCATCCCCGTGGGACCGCGGCAGGCCTGGTTTGAACCCATCCTTCACCAGCAAGGTGCTTTGAAGCTAACCAGCTCTACGGGTATAATAAGAGACACTGTGAGGCAGTGAGGGTTTGATCCCGGTACAGACCCAACACACATCACACAGCGTCTTTTTCTGAGAGACACCAGCACAGCATTTGACCCACATGCAATGTTGTCAGGTCCGCTATGACGTGGATTGTGTTGCGGCTTGGCTGAACAACCTGATTCATAAGGTGAGCGCCAACGTTATGAGAGGTTATCAAAGGGTCCAACTCGTTTTATGTTCAGCGTTTTGCCTTACCGTTAGAACAATGTTTTTGTCGACAAGAAACCTATCTTGTTGAACTCCATGAACTGGAACCTGGAGGCCAGTGTGAACGTATGGGGTGTCAGGAGGAGCATAAGGCCTTAGAGGGAGAGGTTCTCTTGGTCTCTTACGTGTACGTAGAGGTCCTCCAGCTCTACCAGGTTGTGGTGGAGCAGAGCAGCAGCGATGTGGTACAGAGACCTGGGGGTTTCCTCATTAGGCTCCTGGAGGGAGGGAGGGAGGGAGGGGGGAGAGACAGGGAGGAGAGGGAGAGGGGGGAGGAGGCAGTAAGAGAAGGAGAGAGAGACGGAGTGGGAAGGAAAGGAGACAGAGGAAGGAGGAGAGACCATGCGGGGAGGAGAGAGGAGAGCGACAGTTAGAAAGTTTGTTTGTATGCACGAGGCTAAGGTCAACATCAACACGGCTGCAGCTTACACTCATCAACAACAGCAACAGTCATTTAATCTTTTGATTTTTGATAAATTGATTAAACATGTGGCCTGTAGTATTGGGACCCAAGCTACCCGTCAGAACGCGAAAGCCTCTAGAACAGCAGGGGGGTCCGTACCTGGTAGAACTTGAACTTGAAGCCCAGCATGTGGCAGAGGGTGAGTGGTTCACACATGTAGGACTTGATGAGGGAGAGGAAGAAGTGGTCCTGGTCCGAGCGGCCCTCGTACACCTCCAGGATGATGTCGAGCACGCGGTTGGGGTCCAGGTTGAAACAGCCTGCGGGGGGGGGGGGGAAGCGACACAGTGAGAGGATGTACTGACGGCAGTGTGAAGAGCCGGAGCTTGGACGGCAGCGGTGGCCGTTAACTAGGGCTGGACCGAATGCCACTTTTCAGGCTTCGAATACTCGTTGGTTTTTTCCGAGCGAATATTCGAATACTCGTTCCAGAAAAACACACCATCAAAAACAACATTAATAATACCTATATACTCCCTGGAACCGATTTTGACAGTATCTGCATATTTAGATGAAGATTTAATAGCTTTTGAACGTTAATTAGTAGGCCTAAGTAAGTTGGAGTTTCTTAGTTTTTCCCCGTGGAAGCGAACAGCTGTCGTTCCGTCCCAAATCAGCTGTCCTCTGCCATCTCAGCCCTTACGGGAGCTTTTCAATTCATCCTGGAACGTGTATCTTTTCAGGGACTTTGTACAATAAATCCATAACAAATACTGAATATTGATTGTCTTATGTGTCCATATTATATCCATTATATTGACCGGGTATTCCCAAGACGCTCACGCTCTGCAGCAAGCCAGTCACAGTTGATTGGCGCGGAGCTGTACAGCGAACGTAACAAACAACTAAGCTACGGTTAGCATTTCGCTAAGCATTACTTTTCCTCCCGAGATCCTGCTGATGTTGTGTTATAAAGTAAAGGGAAACAAGATAGCCTATCTATTCTTCCTCCACCTCTCTCACTTCTCTGCTTGGTGTCGCTTATAGTTTGCCTCACTCGCTCTGGTAACGTCACGTACGTGAAAAAAAAACACGAAGCTCCGAATACCGATTTAAGCTTCGAATATTCATTTTCCGAACGAGTATTCGAATAATTCGGGCCAGCCCTACCGTTAACACACTGAAATTGAGGGGAACATACGAGTCGTACGTACCTATGAGTGACTTGATGCTCTCCAGCACTACGTGGCTGGTGATGTTCCCAGACAGGTCCTGCCCCAGCTCTGAGATCAGCTTAGCGTATCCCTCGTTCTCCTCTCGCAGCAGGTTGAACTTCTGCTGCTTGTAGCTGGAAAAAACGAGGCTGGACGTTAGTCACCTCATAACAACACAGTAGGATTGAACCTTTTGGGGAAACAATCGAATTGCGATTATTTTGACCGATATTACGATTCCGATTTATTATGTTCTGTATTAATCACTCAAAAACCAATATTCTTCAGAATGACCATCACAACATTAGAAGCATACAACGTATAAACTGCTTTCAATTAGGCCAGGCTGCTGTGTTAAGATGAATTGATATTATAACCTCTTTATTGAACTATTGAATTGTAAAAGAAAAATAAAGATAAATCTTACTGATCTCCAGTAAGAAACGGTAACAAATCATCCCCTCAAAAAAAACAAAGGTTTGTTTTGGGGGTTCTGTGCAGCCTTTTCAATTTGCATATCGCGTTCTATTACATCACGTTTCGATTTGAATTCAGTTGTAATTCAGCCCTACAACACAGGAACGTCTGCGCCCCAACAACAAGCCGACAGAAGAGCTGCTCTGTTCCATCAGCGCTCTGGAGGCTAGCCGTCTCTCTCCAGAGCCCTGAGACAACCAGCGCTCTGGAGGCTAGCCGTCTCTCTCCAGAGCCCTGGGACAACCAGGGGCATCAGGTGAGGAGACACCAGGACAGGCTGTCCAATATGGCCTGTATACACTACAGTACTATCACTACTACACTTAGACACACCGTTACTGCAACACAACTACAGTACCGCACTTATACACACTGTTACTACAACACAACTACAGTACTGCACTTATAGACACTGTTACTACAGCACAACTAAAGTACTGCACTTATACACACTGTTACTACAGCACAACTACAGTACTGCACTTATACACACTGTTACTACAGCACAACTACAGTACTGCACTTATACACACTGTTACTACAGCACAACTACAGTACTGCACTTATACACACTGTTACTACAGCACAACTAAAGTACTGCACTTATACACACTGTTACTACAGCACAACTACAGTACTGCACTTATACACACCGTTACTACAGCACAACTACAGTACTGCACTTATACACACTGTTACTACAGCACAACTACAGTACTGCACTTATACACACTGTTACTACAGCACAACTACAGTACTGCACTTATACACACTGCAAAGCTATCACCACTGCAGTACTCTCCTATACACTCTGATACAAATAGAGAGATGCAACAGGTGACATTTATTTCTGCTCAAGGCAAACTAACCACGGCTATAAACGTGTCCCACAAACTAACCAAACTGATGGTCACTGACGGAGCAAGGGACGAAACTACAGTTCCCATGATACACCAGGGCATGCAGGACTCAACAAAGACTGCCACGGAGTGCTGAACATATTCAGGACTTACAATAGCTTGGTCTTGATTTTGACGATCTTCTGGTTGAACTGGTGGGCCTGCTTTATGAGGCCCAGGGACTCCAGCGTGTCTGGGTCCAGACGCTCCTTCAGAATCACCTCCGGCACGAACATCTGGAGGACATTAACCATGATCAACACCTCACCTCCAGCTCATCACAAACAGGGCCACGTTCGGATCGCACATGCTGTTCGTCTAGTATTAGATGCCCAGGAGATGTTTGGTCCCTATTCCTACACAATCAGCCAATTACAAAGAACCCTCCCTAGTCAATGGCCTTAATGAAACACGATTCAACTGAATATGTCGGCTCACTGAAGACCAGAAACCGGTGAATTGACTAGGACTGCGGTGACTTCACTAGTTTCCGCAAACCCATCATCGTTTAAAAATCAAATAAAGAGTAATAATGATTTATGTGTCCTGTTTTTAAAGGAATTCAATGAAGAATTACACAAAATGTACCACGAAGTTGAACGTTAAATTGATACGTTGTTACCCGACATGCCAATGCTGATATTCCCTTTTGTCCTGTGTGTGTTCTCCTTGACTTCCCTTTGTGTTTAACGTCTTTGTCCCCGATGTCACATTCCTTTTTTCAGTAGCCTATCATCCATCACTCTTGATAATTATTTATTAGCTATTTCATTATCTCTTTTATTATTATGAATTGGCTTTCCACATTCAAAAACATTCAAGGTCAAACTATAAGGAGAGGTAACGGTTTATCTCTCCCATGTAAACCAGTTCAATAGACCCACTCCCTTGTGTGCTACTAAAGGTGTGTTCGTGCTCCTGACTTCCTTAGCTTGCTAGCACCAGTAATACCAACTAGGAAGGCTAGCGTCCAGCCCTGCGAATACTTTCATCCAGTAGAAGACGGTTCTACTACATTTACACCAACTGCTGCTTACATTGCGCTCATGCTAAAAAATTTAATTGATGATAAGTATTTATACAAACACATAATTTTACTCCTGAAATTACGGCAACGCCACTCAGACAAGAGATACACCTGCATCAAACTGAGGTGTAATCACGTGACTGAAGCTCCTCGGGACAACGTATCGCAGAGCCTCACCAGACAGGCTCCGACCAGCTGGGTGTAGTTCTCCCGCCTGTGTTTCTCTTCCATGGCACTCGTCTCAATATCTGGAATCATAAGGCCAGGATTCATATTCCAATTTTGATCCAACATTAGCATTAAATGAATATCACTCATCAACCAGCACGCGCTAGATGTCATTAGGGAGCCGAGAGGGGTTGAAGAGTAGATAACCAAATCATTAAGGACCATGTAGGGGTTAGACAGTACCGAGACAGGTCATTAAGGATCAGGTAGGGGTTAGACATTACAGAGACAGGTCATGAAGGAGCAGGTAGTCTTATTTGTTGATTTATTTCTTTAATGTGTGTTATTGTTGGTGTAGCATTTATTTGTTGAGCATGTTAGCATCGTTATTGTCGGTGTAGCAGTTATTTGTTGAGCATGCATTGTTGGTGTGTGTTATTATTTGATGAGCATGTTGGTGCGTGTTATTATTTGCGACTGTTATTTGATGCATGGCGTGGCTACTGACCCAGTATGCTGAAGACGTCTGCCAGTATGGAGGCCATGTCCTCTCGGAGTTCCTGTAAGCACACCTTTAAGTCACTTTGACATTGGAGGACGGGGATCCCACAAAGGGGCGTCACAGCAGAATCACGGGAGAACATGTACAACGACCTTCCATGACGAACTAAGAGCAGTAAGTATGGAATGGTAGACATGGCAGAACGGGCCTGTCTGCGACCCCAGGGCTCCCTGCACATTATATTTACCATCATGTCTCCAAGGACAGAAGAAGCCAGGTCCAGTTTGAGGTGACCCTGAACCCCCTGCCAGCACAGCTCATATAGGGCCGTCTGCATGTCTGTACGCAACACAAACACACACACAAAAAAACACACACCAGTTAATACAATCTGCAGAACACGCACACACACATACAGTTCCAATTCTGCATAAACATACCATTAAAACTCATCAACTCAAATAACACACAACACAGTCAGAATAACTCAATAATACTGTCTATATTAGATAGTGGTCAGCATAATGTTGACCACATTATGCTTAGGTGACCTTGGGTGTCTTGAAAGGCGCCTCTAAATTAAATGTATTATTATTATTATTATAATCAACACACAAGACATATTTAATGATTTAATCTCCCCTTACATAGAACCAAAGCTCTTGTCTTCTGTAGGTTAGAATATATGGTGTTATTTAGATAGGACAGAAGGTCAAGTATTGGTATGGAAGGTGTGGGGGGAGGTTGGGAGGGTCTGCGAGGTGTACGAATGTAGGACATCTTAAAGTGTTCATAAAACTTAATCTCACCTCTAACCTCACAGCCATGGCTTGGTTTCTCTGAGAGATCCTTACACAGCTGCACACTGGGAGAAGGAACCAATAAACATCAGTCATGTGTATACCACCTCCAACATTCAAACAAGTGTTATCTAAACTATTGCTGAAGGAAAAGAGGGTCAACACAAGATGGAGATCATAAAAATAGCAAAACCCAACATCCTAATTTACCATTTGGGATTAATCAATTAAATTTGATCATTCCCAATTGTAATGATGAAGCCATTGAAGTTTTAGGTAAAAATAAGTCAGTATTTCAGGATTAACATCAATACTTTCCACATGCATGGCTTACCATTTTTTTTTTAATAATAATGATATGGTTGGTTTACATGCAAGAAGAGAATGGCTGAACATGATATACATACTTCTAGCAGTAACAACTGAACCAGTGATTATTTCCAGTTAAAGGGGTAGTTCGGAATTTTGGACATAGGGCCTGATTCCCAAGTTAGCCTTGGTGTTCTTTATCATTGGAGACAGTTTAACACATTTCATTCAGTCCTTCTAGTTGTAGAGTTCCCTCGTGCTAGGCTAGTGCACGGCAACGGGCAATTCTAGCCTTCTGATAAAACAGTCTTACCCACTCCACAGTAAACCCGAGGTAAATCAATTATAACGCCAGACTATAGATGTAAAAGTCTGTGTTGACAGAATAATGTTAGAAATAAAACCAACCGCTCATCGCATTTTAAGAGACTTTCTCAGCAGCAGCGGGAATTTAAACCTAGGCATCAGTCCGCCGCTGCCGTAGCCTACTACCAGGAATATAACACTGCTGCTGAGACACATTATTTCCCTCAAAATTGAATGCAACGCAAGGTTGGGTTTATTTCTAACATTATTCTATCAACACAGACATTTACATCGACCGTCTGGCGTTATAGTTGTTTTGACCCGGGTGTACTGTCGAGTGGGTAAGACTGTTTTATTAGCGGGCTAGTATTGCCCGTTGCCGTGCGCTAGCCTAGCACGAGCAAACTCTGCAACTAGAAGGACTGAATGAAATGTGTTAAACTGTCTCCAATGATAAAGAACACCAAGGCTAACTTGTGAAGCAGGCCCTATGTCCACAATTCCGAACTACCCCTTTAACCCTTTTCCATACATTTTAGCAAGGAGGGTTTTTAAGAATATTATGGAGTAATCCATTAACATCAACACCACAATGAATACTTCAAATACGTGTATAACACTTTTAACACGTCGGTTTTATTAGACATTGGAAATAAAAGTCTGCCCTAATAGGCCTATGTTGCCCTGCTTTTTCAAAAGAAAGAATGTTTGATATTGATAATCAGATCTTACGGCCAGATGGAAGATATGTGGTCGTAATGCCCCATCATCTCGAATACCACTCATTACATCGTGATGTCTCCCCGTTTAATATGATATGATTGTTTTGTTCTCCGGTACAGAGCCGATGGAGGAGTCACAGGCGCAACAGTTCCTCCAGTCTTCCCGGACCTAGACGAGCTGCACACGAATCAAACTAACTCCCCGCTGACCGCCATCCACTCACTTTGATAACCCGACTAATTAACCTGCAGTCAGCGGTAATGAGCTCCTATATGCTAATAACGAGCCTTTAGACGACGTAACGGTGGTGCCCAGCTTGTAAAATGTGTTCAGTAACGTTGGACAAGACATCTTAGTTTGATTAGGAAGCGATGCCAAGTGAGGGGGCTCATAAAATAAAAATATTCCCGGGTCCAACCCTGAGGTACATCAATGAGTTATCGAATCCCCCCAAAATAAGTGACACAGCTAGCAGAGCAGTCTTGCTGCCGTAGCTAACGCTGGAGCTAGCACCACAGCTAGCTCCCTCCACATACACTGATTTTAGCTGCTAGCACCGCAGCTAGCCTAGCCGTTAGCTACATTCACATACACTGGTTTTAGCTGCTAGTACCGCAGCTAGCCTAGCCGTTAACCACGCTGAGCAGGACGATACGCTCAAATCTGGCCACTTATTTTCAGCAATTTCTCATGGAAAACTTATTCTTAGAGTTATGGTTGAATGGTGTGACTTACAACTCGTGTTTTCCAGATTTTTCCCAGTTTTTGATCCAATCAGTCTGGAGGAGTAGTGTCGCCATCTTCCACTACACAGCCCGGATGTCTGGCTGTCTGTGTCCGCTCAGGGTCAAGTGTTCTCGGGCGCCCCCGGTGGCTTCCCTCCGCTAGCCGCTGCAGGCCCGCCGGGCACTCTGGTGGTGCAGTGGGGTAATGCAGTGCTGTGGCTTTTGTTGAGAGGCAGAATTAAATAACTGTTGTTGGACTTTATCAGTAATACTGCCCAAGAAATATTACGGTTATAACTACTACTGACATAGTTTCCTTATCTATTTGTTATGCAAAATGGCTTTCTGTGTTTTTTTTCCCACAAATATCAAATATATGTGCTGCAATGTTATTTGGAACTTCAAAAACACACACGTTTATGAATATATATATTTCTGTGTGCGTAAAAAATCCTAACGGTTGCCCTCTCTTGTTTTTCATTCGAGGTCGTGCTGTTCATTAAGTTACCGCATGGGGGCCGCATGTTCTCTCCTAAATAACGCTTCAATCTGTTTAGGTTTAAGGAACTAGTCTATTTACTACACAATCAGACTATTACTGATAATACTATTGCTAGATAAATATATATGCCACTGCCATTTCATTGGGGTCTATGAATGTTGTACTTGTATACTGGTTTGGATTTGGGCTATGTCCCAGGGTGAACATAATAGTAACATGGCCACTGTCAATTTGTATTAGTAATAGTTATACTTTTGTCTCAAATTGTAAATAAAACCACCAGAACCACACATAACGTAACTTCCCAACGGAGTACATTTGATCCGGTATTTAATTTCTTCTACCTTGACTATCTGGAAATCAACTGCCTGGTACAAGACAATAAAAACAGCTCACAATATCACTTCTGTCTTAAAACATTTTTATTTTCAAAGACTTCTAACTACTGTGAGCAGCAGCGCTAGGTGCTACAGGCTGCAGGCACCACAGCGGTCCCAGGAGCGGACCTACAGAGCTGAGAGATCTAGAGGCTCCCTCTAGTGGCCCCCTGCGGTACTGCATCGTGTCACAGGGGCCAAGGGCAGAGGGAGCGCTAGAAGAGCAGGTTGAAGAAGGTGTGGGTGGAGCCGTCGTGTGTGTCCACCTCCTCGCCCTCGCAGAACGACGGCACGCACAGCTTCTCCGGGTCCTTGATCTCAGTCTCCACCTGGATGTGGCTGCACACACACGCACACACAAACCCGCACACATACACACATGTACACGCACGCACTCACACATACACATACAAGTTCTCATTGTGTACGTCAATAAATGTCGATATAGACATCTATATAGATCTATAGATATAGATATGTATCCTGAAGAGCAATAGATGGTAGTAGAAGTGTTAAGGTGTTTGTAACCACACCCACCCGACTATGATGATGGAGGAGTTGGAGGTGTAGGTGGTGCTGACGGGCATGCACCCCTCGGTGACAGCGGTGCAGTAAGTACCTGGAAACAGAGGAGCTGAACATTAGCCCGGTCCCTCCCCACGTCTCACTCCTGTTCTATCACACTCTCAAACACACTCTCTCAATCTCAATCACACACCCTTAATCAGACTCTCTCGATCACACACTCTCAAACACAGTCTCAATCTCAATCACACACCCTTTATCAGACTCTCTCAATCACCCACTCTCAATCACACCCTCTCAATCTCGCTCTCAATCACACACTCTCAAACACACCCTCTCAATCTCACTCTGAATCTCACGCTTATAATGTATAGTTGTAATGTACAGATATAATGTAAAGCTGTTATGTACAGATATAATGTATAGTTGTATGTGTGCATCTGTCTCTCTGTCTGTCTGTCTGTCTGTCTGTCTGTCTGTCTGTCTGTCTGTCTGTCTGTCTGTCTGGTAGGGGCCCGTTCAGCCCAGGTACCAAATAGAAAGGGCTCAGTGTTGGTGGTGTCCCCTGGGAGGGGGTTTGAATGAGGTAAACAGGGTCACCCTTCACCAACAAGGCCACTATGAAACCATCTTAAATTTTACTTTTATTTTTGCACCTTCATAGCTACCGATCTTATTGTTATTGTTGAGACTATTCAGGATACTATCGGTCAGTCGTTTTTATTCTTATTTCGCTTTCGTTCTTTTCGATCTCTTTCGTTCTATCACGGTCCTGCCTTCTCTGCTGTAACACCCAGGCAGGTATCCTGTCTGAGATTAATGGAGGACGATCTCAAAGCCTAGGCTGAGCTCATGGCTCAGGGGCCTCACCTTGGGTCTTGGGTACCGTGCCCTTCCACATGCTGAGGGTCAGTCCTTCCCCGGCCACAGTCTCGCTCCCCAGAGTGGTCTTCACTGAGAAGCTGGCGCCGGGTGGCACCTCCATGGAGCTCACGGCCGAGTGCAGAACCTTCTTCTCACAGCTCTGGTTCTTGCTGTCGATCTCATAGAAGACCCCCTGTCAGGGAGAACCACGGGGAGCCCCCTTAGAGAACCGACCCCAGGCTTCCAACGAGGGGCTACAAACAAACACAGGGCAGAAGGGGTACCTGGTCGAAGAGCAGGAGCAGGTCCAGGTTCCTGGACGAGTTGGTCGTGACGAAGCCGGGCCAGGGGGCGGTCTTCATGCGGAGTTTCCTCGCCAAGGGATCGTAAACAAATTCGGCGACTACTTTGGCTCCGTTCCTCAAATCGGACTGGGGGGGGGAGAAAGGCAGTAAGAAAGGATTCAGGGGTTCTCCGTCTGTTCTCGTCGAGAAGAAGATTGGTCGGGGGGTTTCGTAAGACTTACCATGGCAACAGTCCCCGTCATGTTGGGCGAATCTACGAAAACAACAACAAGCTTGGATATGAGTGCAGCTCAAACAGACGTCACAGAGCTATGAAGACACACATTCACAGCAGAGCCGCTGAATAGAAGCGTTCTTACGGCAGGCCTGGTGGTGGTCCGCCAGGCTGGTGGACAGACCCATGAGACACAACGCCGCGACGACTGCAAACATCTCCACGGTTCGGGCGCTTCACAACAAAGGAAGTACAGGCAAAGACGACGCTCGCAGCTTGTGGTGCGTCTGGCCGGACCCAGGGTCCTTTTATAGCCCCCCCATCCCAGCCTGAGCGGGGTCGACAAAAACAGGCCCCTCGCGGTCCCCGTGGCGACCCCGGCCTCCTCGCAAACACCTGCACAAGCACAGACGAGCTGTTGTTGTATAGAGCGCTGGGCCGACCAATCACGCGGGAGCAACACAGCTCCCATGGCTGGGAACAAATTTCTGTCCCTTACCTCGCGTGACCTCGAGGCTGGGACTGGGAACGCCGCGCTCCTCCCTGGGTCCTTTCTGATTCTGAGGTCGCCAGACAGAGTGAATACATGGCACTGTATCGGTGGAACAACACGGGCTGTCTGAGGCTTGCGTTTTGTGTTTTCCTCGATGTTGTGTACTGCTTTGGTGAACGGAAGAGACTCTCGTCCCCGAGAACGAGCTAGGATCAGCTCCACTCTGCTCACCTCATCGAACCCGGACCTCTGAGCCCGTGTCAGGGGTCTTTAGGGTACACCTGGCATCCTCCATGTTGATTTCTATATTTCTGATTATATATCTGCTGATTATATATTTCTATAATCGGCCTAAATACATACAGATTTGTTAAAAAAAAATATATTGATCAAAATCTCCTGTCTTTCACCAAATTTGAGAATGTTATTTTTTGTTTCTTACTCCCCTTTCAAAGCCCAGACAAAAGTATATTTTACCGAAAGTTTCATAAAAAAAACCTTTTTCCAAAGTCAATACCTGGTTGTGGTTTTGACAGAGACGGTCCACTCTGAGGTGAAACTCAGAGGAGGTTTGAAACTGAGACGGACTGTGAATCCATCTGCTCAGAAAGTCCCTGATGGGACGACGCAGTGGTGAGTCCCAGCGAGGAAACCAGACTGCTGCTTTCACAACACAGAGACTTGACAAGGAGACGGAACGGTAGGTTCTCTCCTTTCATGTTTTATGAAATAAACGGGAAGCGATTTGAGAATGAGGGAAACTAGAGGCACTGATGATGAAATCCACAACGCTCTGGAAATAGATGTGGTGACCAGATCAAAAGGAGGGAGACGCTTGTGAAAAAGAGGGATGTCCATTTTGAGCGCGAGATTATGTAAAACTATTCGCAACATGGTTTCTTTCCCAAAAAAACACACTGAAAATAGAGGATTCCACTTGGAATATTTTAACTTTTACTTTGGAACCGACTTCTAACAATCCCCTTCTATAGGCCTACTCTGTAGCGAGGAGCCTAAAAACAGACTCGATTAAACCAACCTGATTCTGTACGGCTGCGTGTTTGTTATTCATAAGATGACGTGATGACGAGATCTTGAATACATTTTATTGAGTGAACTATACTGTGTCAGCTGTGCAGGCCTGGTCTGACCTCAAACCCGGGGTCTAATCTCAGGTCCGATCCCAGTGGCGATGACCCAGTAGGCCTACCACGCCACCCTCCTCAGCACATGACACTTGTTGTTACAGTAGGCGGAGGAGAATGGCCGACCGCAGGTACTTCCTCTCTAGTGAATCATTATTGTGAAAAGTCATAAAAACTCCAACAGAAACCAAAACTGAGACGAAAGCACTGGATAAATACTGCCGCGCAACATGTCGCTGCACAGACAACACGCAACACAAGGTAAGGCTGTTTTCTCTTGTCCTCATCTCTATGGGTCTAGATCAGATGGAACTAACCAGAGCTCTGTCGGCGTCTCTCGGTGGGGAGAGGCTTACTATGAAGCCGCTCAACATTAGGAGAGTATGGTCAGCTGAGAATGTTGATTGTTATACATAGGACCTGTTGTAGTTATTGTGTGTGTTTGAGTTTAATGTACAGAGTGATCACACACACACACACAAACACACGTACCTTTCAAAATAAACAGCACACTGGGTTCAAGGCAGCACTGCTATAATTACTTTGGGCAAAGTCACTACTGTTAACTTCTTTAAAAATGTCTTCCGTTTTCTAGAAATGAAAGAAGTGAATGGTAGTAATTTGAATTAATTATTTTGTGCATTTTATAATGAATTCTTGTTTTAATATATATAGGCTATATAATATTGTTCCATACTGCGTTCTTTATAGGGCATTGCTTAGTCAAATAATAGTAAGAGTTGAAGAGGTTAAATGCAAAAGCAATGTTTTTATACACAAGATATTTATTTGTTAAAAATGTTGCTTTGCATGACCTGTCTCTGTACTGTCCAACCCCTACTTGTTCGATAATGACCTGTCTCTGTACTACCTGCTCCTTATTGACCCGTCTCTGTACTGTCTAACCTCTACCTGCTCCTTAATGACCTGTCTCTGTACTGTCTAACCCCTACCTGCTCCTTAATGACCTGTCTCTGTACTGTCTAACCCCTGCCTGCTCCTTAATGACCTGTCTCTGTACTGTCTAACCCCTACCTGCTCCTTAATGACCTGTCTCTGTACTGTCTAACCCCTACCTGCTCCTTAATGACCTGTCTCTGTACTGTCTAACCCCTACCTGCTCCTTAATGACCTGTCTCTGTACTGTCCAACCCCTACCTGCTCCTCAATGACCTGTCTCTGTACTGTCTAACCCCTACCTGCTCCTCAATGACCTGTCTCTGTACTGTCTAACCCCTACCTGCTCCTTAATGACCTGTCTCTGTACTGTCTAACCCCTACCTGCTCCTTAATGACCTGTCTCTGTACTGTCTAACCCCTACCTGCTCCTTAATGACCTGTCTCTGTACTGTCTAACCCCTACCTGCTCCTTAATGACCTGTCTCTGTACTGTCCAACCCCTACCTGCTCCTTAATGACCTGTCTCTGTACTGTCTAACCCCTACCTGCTCCTTAATGACCTGTCTCTGTACTGTCTAACCCCTACCTGCTCCTTAATGACCTGTCTCTGTACTGTCTAACCCCTACCTGCTCCTTAATGACCTGTCTCTGTACTGTCTAACCCCTACCTGCTCCTTAATGACCTGTCTCTGTACTGTCTAACCCCTACCTGCTCCTTAATGACCTGTCTCTGTACTGTCTAACCCCTACCTGCTCCTTAATGACCTGTCTCTGTACTGTCTAACCCCTACCTGCTCCTCAATGACCTGTCTCTGTACTGTCTAACCTCTACCTGCTCATTTATGACCTGTCTCTGTACTGTCTAACCCCTACCTGCTCCTTAATGACCTGTCTCTGTACTGTCTAACCCCTACCTGCTCCTTCATGACCTGTCTCTGTACTGTCTAACCCCTACCTGCTCCTTAATGACCTGTCTCTCTACTGTCTAACCCCTACCTGCTCCTTAATGACCTGTCTCTGTACTGTCTAACCCCTACCTGTTCCTTAATGGCCTGTCTCTGTACTGTCTAACCCCTACCTGCTCCTTAATGACCTGTCTCTGTACTGTCTATCCCCTACCTGCTCCTTAATGACCTGTCTCTGTACTGTCTAACCCCTACCTGCTCCTTAATGACCTGTCTCTGTACTGTCTAACCCCTACCTGCTCCTTAACGACCTGTCTCTGCACTGTCTAACCCCTACCTGCTCCTTAATGACCTGTCTCTGTACTGTCTAGCCCCTACCTGCTCCTTAATGACCTGTCTCTGTACTGTCTAGCCCCTACCTGCTCCTTAATGACCTGTCTCTGTACTGTCTAGCCCCTACCTGCTCCTTAACGACCCGTCTCTGTACTGTCTAACCCCTACCTGCTCCTTCAGATGACTGCTTGGATCCAGACCCTCCTCATGCTGGCCCTCCTGGCTCCGGTCTACGGGGGCCCCCACGGCCCCCAGGAGGGGGGGTACAGGAACTCCCTCCACCTCACAAGACTCGCCAGGACCAGAGTCAGCCAGCTGCTGAGGACCTTTGTGAGTTCTCTCTCTCTCTCTCACTCTCTCTCTCTCTCTCTCTCTCTCTCTCTCTCTCTCTCTCTCTCTCTCTCTCTCTCTCTCTCTCTCTCTCTCTCTCTCTCTCTCTCTCTCTCTCTCTCTCTCTCTCTCTCTCTCTCTCTCTCTCTCTCTCTCTCTCTCTCTCTCTCTCTCTCTCTCTCTCTCTCTCTCTCTCTCTCTCTCTCTCTCTCTCTCTCCTCTCTCTCTCTCTCTCTCTCTCTCTGTGTGTGTGTTCAGTTAGAGATCAGAGTACTTTATTGATCACAATATTTTATTTATCCGAATTGATTGTATGGTCTGTAGCGGCCCAGTGGGTGTTGGGTTTCCACGCCAACAAGTTAAACAGATCAAGCGACACAACACCCCATGCAGTTGAAAAGGGGGATTTATTTACAGGGTAAATAGTTAGCACCCACCAGGGTGGGGAAAAGGGTTACCCAAAGTTTGTAGTCTGTGTCCAGGGGTCGTCGACCTGGATGGTCCTTAAACAAAGCGGTCGGTACACCGGTAATCGGTAAAGTTCCGGGTCTTCTTGGCCGTGCAATGATCACAGAAGCTCACCAAGATGCTCTCTGTAGTATGCTAGGCCCCGTGTGGTCGCACGCTCTCCCTTTTATCCCCGAGCTCTCCTGCATAATGCTCCTCAGGCTGGCACCAGGGAGGAAGTCCATGTAAGGCTTGGGGGTGGAGCCAATGTATTAAAATTAATTCAGTTATATTTCTTTTATTATTTATGTATTATTTACAGAATTATGACATTAAAGGACAGTCTGTACACACAGTCCGGTGGAACCTTCTTGTTGTTTACATTGTTGTTGTTGTTGTTGTTTATGTAGAAGCAGCAGCAGCTGGGAGATGCGCACTTTGAAGACAGGAGCCTCCATCTGAACGACCTCCCCACCCTCTCAACCGACCTCCACCGATGGCTGAGCCTCGAGGTAGGAGTCTGAACCGGGATGCTAGAGTCTGAACCGGGACGCTAGAGTCTGAACCGGGACGCTAGAGTCTGAACCGGGACGCTAGAGTCTGAACCGGGACGCTAGAGTCTGAACCGGGACGCTAGAGTCTGAACCGGGACGCTAGAGTGTGAGCTTGGAGGTTAGAGTCTGAGCCTGGAGGTTAGAGTCTGAGCCTGGAGGTAGGAGTCTGAACCTGGAGGTTAGAGCCTGAGCCTGGAGGTTAGCGGCTGAGCCTGGAGGTAAGAGTCTGAGCCTGGAGGTTAGAGTCTGAGCCTGGAGGTTAGAGTCTGGAGGTTAGAGGCTGAGCCTGGAGGTTAGAGTCTGGAGGTTAGAGGCTGAGCCTGGAGGTTAGAGTCTGAACCTGGAGGTTAGAGTCTGAGCCTGGAGGTTAGAGTCTGGAGGTTAGAGGCTGAGCCTGGAGGTTAGAGTCTGGAGGTTAGAGGCTGAGCCTGGAGGTTAGAGTCTGAACCTGGAGGTTAGAGTCTGAACCTGGAGGTTAGAGCCTGAACCTGGAGGTTAGAGCCTGAGCCTGGAGGTTAGCGGCTGAGCCTGGAGGTTAGAGTCTGAGCCCGGAGGTTAGAGTCTGGAGGTTAGAGGCTGAGCCTGGAGGTTAGAGTCTGAGCCTGGAGGTTAGAGTCTGAGCCTGGAGGTTAGAGTCTGAGCCTGGAGGTTAGAGCCTGGAGGTTAGAGCCTGGAGGTTAGAGGCTGAGCCTGGAGGTTGGAGTCTAAAGATGCGTTGTTTTGTAGGAGCGGGAGCGTCTCAGTGAGGCCTCCGACAGCCTCCAGATCTACTGGGGCGTGCTGCAGGGAATGAGGGAGCAGATCCTGGCGGAGAACCATCACCCAGGGACCCCCCAGGGGGGCAGGACCGCCCTGAGCCTCCCGAACAGCCTCCACCATGTCCAGCTGGACCTCAGAGACCTGATGAGACGACTCCAGACCCTGGTACTGAACACATGCTGCTGCCCACAACGCACGCACATACACACACGCACGCACGCACGCACGCACGCACGCCATGCAATGCTATTCTATATTCTAATGTCAATTTAAATGTATTTAATAATAAAAATGATAGTTATGCATTTTATTCATTGGCGTTTTTCTTGACGCTCAGGGCCACCTTACAAAATCAAAAACAATAAAAACAATCAATACACCAATCAAGTCATAAGAGCAAGCAAATAAATCACATAATAAAACAAATTTGTACAAAGAGGAAAGTAGGCTTGTCTGAATAGACAAGCAGGTGAGGTTTGAGCCATCATGCCGTTTTTAAAACGTCCGTCTCTCCGTCTCTGTCCGTCCTCCGTCCAGCTGGAGAGCGTGAGCCGCAGTGAGGAGGACCGGGCCCCCGCCGACTCCCACAGCGTCCCCCGGCCGTCCGTCCGTGGCCGTGGCGGCCAGACGGCGTGGTTGAGGCGCCTGGAGGTGTATGTGGTCCTGAGGGACCTGGACCTCTACCTCACCAAGACGGCCCGCGACCTGCTGCTGCTGGAGGCCAGGCGCCATGGCTCCCTGCTGGGCGTCCCCGCCCTGCACTAAGAACACCCCCCCCCCCCCCCCCAGCGGTCCACACCGCGGGGGTTCAGTGTGCAGGGGGTTCAGTGTGCAGTGGGTTCAGTGTGTTTGGTAGCTTTAGATTGTTTAGTGTGTTTAGTAGTGTTAGGAGTTTAGTGTTAGGAGTTTAGTTTTAAGTGTTCAGTGTTTAGTATGTTTAGTGTTCAGTCTTCAGTGTTTAGTATGTTCAGTATGTTCAGTGTTTAGTCTTCAGTATGTTCAGTGTTTGGTATTCAGTGTTTAGTATGTTCAGTATGTTCACTGTTTAGTGTTCAGTCTTCAGTGTTTAGTATGTTCAGTATGTTCAGTGTTTAGTCAGTGTTTCCCCTACCATTGTTCAGGCCTGGCGGGCCTCGCGGCCCGCCAAAAAAAAGAAAAAAAGAAATGCGGCAGCATTAAGTTATATCATCATTAGCATGGCACCACCAAAAAAACTTAAAAGGGATGAAGGACAAAAAGGTATTTCAAGGTTCTTCCTAAACACGGTGCCAAACGAGAGTACATTTATTCTCCGGCAGAAGAACTATACCACGAACCGATCGTGTAAATGCGACGTCTGATTGGTTCAGCCCGCCGTTACCATGGACATTTTTACCGCCCCCGCAAAACACTAGCCTCGTTCTTTATATGTCCATAACTTAACCAACTCGTGATGGCTAAACAAGTGTTTTATATGGAAATAACCAACAAATACTCTGGCATCCCGTGAAAAATGTATAACAAATCACACTATCAGCTCTTACCAACGGGCCTAAAAAAAATTCTAGGGGAAACACTGTTAGTGTTCATTCTTCAGTGTTTAGTGTTTAGTATTCAGTGTTTAGTATGTTCAGTATGTTCAGTGTTTAGTATTCAGTGTTTAGTGTTCAGTGTTTAGTATTCAGTGTTTAGTGTTCAGTCTTCAGTGTTTAGTATGTTCAGTGTTAAGTGTCTAGTGTTTAGTATTCAGTGTTTAGTGTTTACTGGATCTCGATCTCATCATCCTGAGCCCAACATCAGCTTTTTACAAAAGAAAATATATTTATTGACATATTTATTACTGAATATTTATTTATAGGAATTTGTATTTTATTTGACTGAATTAATGTATAAGTTGTTTGGTGTGTTTTCAATAAAGAGAGAGCCTCTTTGATCGTTTTACTTCATTTAAGATATATTTTTATTATTACAAAAAGATTGGTTAATCAAACATTAGACACGATGTAGTTGAAATCATCCGTTATATTATGTGGCAACATGAATTTATAGGACGCGGTCAGTGAGTGGCTGTGTTATAATATTAAAAAATACTAAAATAATATATAGGACGAAAATAATATTTGCGACAAAAGGACGAAAAGAACGAG